>NW_026878413.1:0-24183 GCF_032173495.1 Musca vetustissima | reverse complement strand
TAAACGTGTTGCTCGATTGTGTAACTATTTGCCCATTGAACTGAGAACATTTTCTCAATCCAATAATGCTTTTCGTTTGAAGCTATTGCAATATTTACGTAGTCCTGATAATCGCATTTAATATTCTGTAAACTATTATAACTTATTCATAATATCTGGTTTGCTTTTTATGAACTGCATGTTTTTTTGTTTACATACATTTTCATTTACAGACAATTTCTTTCCATTTAATTTATATTTCATTTACACATATTTTATTCGTATTAATGACTGCAATTTGCTGGCTGTTGCTTATTACGGCTTTCATTTACGCTCTTTTGTTTAACACAAAATACTTAATATTTTTAAGTATTTTGTGTTAATACTATTTATTGGCCTTGGAGGCTTTAGTATTAAAGAATGAATTTAATAAATAAATAAATAAAAATTGCATTTAAAATGTACAGATTTGGATTCTTTGTTGTTTTTTATAAAATCGAGCAAAATTATGTATGGGAACTATATGTAAATATGGACCTAATTGAGCAACCGTTGCATGCACCATTTGTCTCAATAGGAAAAACATTGGGAGTTTGGTGCATCATTCACATAAAATCGGACGAAACTATATATGGGAGCTATATTTAAGTCTGAACCGATTTCAACAAAACTTGGCATACATCAGTCTAGACATAATTCAGTACTCTATGCAAATTGTGTATCAATCGGACCAATATAAGGATTTTGGTGCACTTATATATGGGAGCTATATATAAATCTGAACCGATTTTTTCCAATTTCAATAGGTTTCGTCCTTGGACAAATAAGTGACCTGTGCCAAATTTTATCCAATTCGGATCCTAAATGCGACCTGTACTTTGTTTACAATTTAACATGGACAGACAGAAGGTCGGACCTGCATAAATCGACTCAGGAAGTGATTCTATGCTTATTCTTAAATATAATAAATACATGCATATGCTCAAAGACATGATACCCTGTACAACAGTGTAGTGAAGGGTATAAAAAACTAAATGAAGAAATGGTTTCACTTAAAGTGCTATTATTTACAAAAGTCCCTGCCTTCGACAATGGTACATGATTCGAACGTAATATTCGTGTCAAAATTAATATAACAAATTATTGGTCTGTTCCCTTACTACACGAATTTACTTGATTTTACTTTTTTCTTCGATATCATAAAGTACGGGAACAGACCATATGTTTTAAAAAATGACCCAACAGGAAAATTGGGTACGCATAAAATTCGAAATTGTTCTTTATTTAATGTCCTCCCTTATTCAATTTACTCAGGGTTGTTCTCTCGACGTCCTCGAACAGCTTGGCGTGACTGACGGTATCAAATGCCTTTGATAGGTCCAGCGCCACCATGACTGTCCTGTTACACGGCCTTTTCTGGTTGAGTCCTTCCCCGAATGGTTTTAATGAAGATAGTCAGAATAATTTTACAGTATATGAAGAAAATTTCGATTAATAATGACATCTCCCAGATAAAAATCTGTTCCGACATTTTTCCGAAATTATTATATTTTAAAATTTAAAGTCTTCTTAGGACACAAATACACTTTTTAGAATGCGAGAAAGAGCAAGTAGGCCATCATAAGACAGAAAAGACCCATGACTTGAGAAAGGCCGAAAGGAGAACAATTGTTGTTACATTGATGGATTTCTGACATAACCAGTGATGAGGGAACCGAATACTGTACCGATACCGGCACCTTAACCAGCTACACCGACTGTTGCAACACCACCACTAATGAATATGACAGTTGCATCAATGTCACGTGTGACGGGGGAGGTTTGGAATGACCGGGTCATTCCAACTCGATTATCGACTGTTGTCGTTAATTCTGTCGTAATAACACTACCGATGCCGAATTGCTACCCTAATCGGAACAAAATTGTGTGAATGTGTCCATGAATTCGGAAATTTTTGAAAAAAAATCGGAAGAAACATTCGAGCCTGTTTACGATTCGTAAAATAACTACGACGAAAAAATGGAATTTTAAATTTTCTGCACAATATCGAACAAAACTCTAAGGGAATAAGAAGATTTTCCAATACTTTTTAGAAAGTTTTAAAAGAAAAAGGGATTTTAAATTTTCTGCACAATGTCGGACAAAACTCTAAGGAATTATTCGATTTTCCAATACTTTTTGTGAAGTTTAAAAAAAATCGTGTCTTTGATCCGAAATTTGGAAAAAAAATCTGAATATGTTCGAAAGTTTCATTCGAATATCGTATAATGTTACATATGATGTTGGTAAATAAGAGTTTAGGAATATTAAATTCCTGTTCTACTTTAAAATTATTTGTTGCTTTCAATATGATTTCATAAATGTTTTCAAAAATAATGTTTGGGAAAATCGCAAAAAGAAAAACCCAATGAATTTTAATGTTAGGTTGTAAAATGTTATGATACTATGTCATTAATATGATCATTGAGATTGCCGATCTCTTTCTCTGAAATTATTCGCAAGTCAGGGTATGTAGCCTTCTAGTTGAGTATAACCATGGAAGATTGTAAATTATTTTTTTTAGAAAGTTAGTATCTTATTTTCAAGACTTAGTTCAGATTTCCTGAATTTACTAAGATTATTCTGTATATTCTAATGTAATTTTTGAATGAGTGTAAAATCTAACTAACTGGCTGTTCTGAATAATAGTAGGAAAAATAGTACACCACATTAGCAGCCTTCATCTATAACAAATTAGACAACCTGAGAATAAAAAAAATTAATTTAATCAGTGAATGTTCTGAATAATAGTAAGAAAAATAGTACACCACATTAGCAGACTTCATCTATAACAAATTAGCCAACCATGGGAAATAAAAAAATATTAATTAAATCAGTAAGGAAAGCTCAAAAGTCGGACGGGGCCGACTATATGATACACTTAATCACTTTAGGTACATATAAAATATGCTGTTATATCCAATATCCTGTAGGTAGAACAGATATAGCATCTTTGGAAGACCATTGAGATGAAATCGGGCGAAATCAACCATACACATACTATTCTGAAATCAATGACTTTGATTGAAGTTTGAAGTTTGACTTTTAATCCATTAAAAACAAGAGCTTTAATGTTTGGTTGTCATGAAATGGACCTTAACATCTATCTTGGTTACAACCAAGTTAACTTTGTAAGCAGTCACCAAATGTTGGGACTAATAGTCGACGATAAGCTACATTTTGAGAATCATGTTGACTTTGTTCAGAGGAAGGTGTTTTCCACTATTCGTATGTTATATTCTACTAATCTGTTTCTTCCATCGTGGATCAAAAGACGAGTTGCTCATGACCTCTTAATGTCCCAAATCATTTATGGATTGGAGGTTATTTCAGGTACAACTGATCACATATTTTTAAGATTAAAACGAGTTAATTCTGTTAATTCTATTGCTCGATTTATTTATAATATTAGATCTCGAGTTCACATATCTGATTATGTTGTAGATTTTCTGGGGTTAAATTTTAAAAGTTTTGTTTCTGCTAGAGTTCTGCGTAATTTTTACAATTTAATTAAGGATGGTGTACCTGTTTTGTTAAGAAACATGTTCAGGTTCTCTGTCTCAACGAGAAATCCTCAAGTATTTATACCTAGGATATACAATTCCGCTTTTAAAAAGTCCTATGTTGTACGTGTTGCTCGATTGTGTAACTATTTGCCCATTGAACTGAGAACATTTTCTCAATCCAATAATGCTTTTCGTTTGAAGCTATTGCAATATTTACGTAGTCCTGATAATCGCATTTAATATTCTGTAAACTATTATAACTTATTCATAATATCTGGTTTGCTTTTTATGAACTGCATGTTTTTTTGTTTACATACATTTTCATTTACAGACAATTTCTTTCCATTTAATTTATATTTCATTTACACATATTTTATTCGTATTAATGACTGCAATTTGCTGGCTGTTGCTTATTACGGCTTTCATTTACGCTCTTTTGTTTAACACAAAATACTTAATATTTTTAAGTATTTTGTGTTAATACTATTTATTGGCCTTGGAGGCTTTAGTATTAAAGAATGAATTTAATAAATAAATAAATAAAAATTGCATTTAAAATGTACAGATTTGGATTCTTTGGTGTTTTTTTATAAAATCGAGCAAAATTATGTATGGGAACTATATGTAAATATGGACCTAATTGAGCAACCGTTGCATGCACCATTTGTCTCAATAGGAAAAACATTGGGAGTTTGGTGCATCATTCACATAAAATCGGACGAAACTATATATGGGAGCTATATTTAAGTCTGAACCGATTTCAACAAAACTTGGCATACATCAGTCTAGACATAATTCAGTACTCTATGCAAATTGTGTATCAATCGGACCAATATAAGGATTTTGGTGCACTTATATATGGGAGCTATATATAAATCTGAACCGATTTTTTCCAATTTCAATAGGTTTCGTCCTTGGACAAATAAGTGACCTGTGCCAAATTTTATCCAATTCGGATCCTAAATGCGACCTGTACTTTGTTTACAATTTAACATGGACAGACAGAAGGTCGGACCTGCATAAATCGACTCAGGAAGTGATTCTATGCTTATTCTTAAATATAATAAATACATGCATATGCTCAAAGACATGATACCCTGTACAACAGTGTAGTGAAGGGTATAAAAAACTAAATGAAGAAATGGTTTCACTTAAAGTGCTATTATTTACAAAAGTCCCTGCCTTCGACAATGGTACATGATTCGAACGTAATATTCGTGTCAAAATTAATATAACAAATTATTGGTCTGTTCCCTTACTACACGAATTTACTTGATTTTACTTTTTTCTTCGATATCATAAAGTACGGGAACAGACCATATGTTTTAAAAAATGACCCAACAGGAAAATTGGGTACGCATAAAATTCGAAATTGTTCTTTATTTAATGTCCTCCCTTATTCAATTTACTCAGGGTTGTTCTCTCGACGTCCTCGAACAGCTTGGCGTGACTGACGGTATCAAATGCCTTTGATAGGTCCAGCGCCACCATGACTGTCCTGTTACACGGCCTTTTCTGGTTGAGTCCTTCCCCTATGTGTGTGGAGCGGGACCACCCTGCCCATTTTCCAGGCATCGGGAACTACTAGGATGGTTATCGACAAGTTGAGGACTTTAGTAAAGTACTCTACTCCTGGCGCATCAAGCTGCTTCAACATCACCTTGGAGATTCCACCTGGACCAAGCGCTTTGGATGATTTCGTGTTTCTGATGACACTTGCAACACTTGAAGAGAGCGCAATACTCTTCTCTTTGCCCGGTCACTCTCGGGGTGCTTTATAAACTACCGGTTGAAATAACACGCGCACCTCTTCGGATCTGTCACCTCAACGCCGTTAAATGAGACAGACGTCCTCCTTCATTCCAGGGTTAGAGAGCGACTTAACCGTTGCCAAAAATTTACTCACTCCGGTATTGATGTTGCAACACTTCAGATGTTAGTTAGTACGACGAATCCCGCTGACTCTGTTGGGAAGTTTGGTCTTAGTTCGGGTATATGATCCGTAGGTATATAGCGAGCAGTAATGATGTCCCGGAAATTATTTTCTGTTACCCAAGCATCAGAAGGATTGGACAGTTCTCTGAAGCGATGATTTGGTGAAATTTCTGAACTCTTGCCAATTGGCTTTCTCATGATTAAGGAAAGTTCGGCGTTCAGAAGTTATGAAGTCGGGTGGTCTGTTGATGGATATGATAACAGGAACGTGATCTGACCCCAATGATATGACGGGTAGCCAAGCCACGTCATTCGTCAGACCCGGAGATACGATGGAAATGTCCGGTGAGCTTTGACAGTCTCCCCTTATCCTGGTGGGTATGTCCTCATTCACCGTGCAAAACGTTGAGCTATCAATTTGCTCGGCCAGCGTCATGCCCCTCTGTTCATTGCCTAGGACGGGATCCCCTAGCACCAGACGGTTATTGCCTTCCAATGACTAACGTAACGGCGGAATGTAAACGTTAAGCACCTCTACCTCGGCGTTACCACACTTGACCGCTAGAGACTAGCTCGTGCGAGATAGGTCTGTACTGGACAGAATGGTGCAATAGGAATGCTAATCCTCCACCTCTTGTACGATCCTTTCTAATTACGTTGTATCCATCACAACTCTGAATACTGCAGGTGTTGTTCAGCTTCGTTTCCGGGATCGCAGCGACAATAATACTTCTTTGACTCATAAAATCCACTATCTCATTGATTTTCCCTCGAAGTCCATCGCAGTTGAATTGGAGAAAAAATACGTTATCAGGAGTTGCGACAGCAATGTGCGGTGTTAGCGGCTGCGGCTGCAGGTTGCTGCTGCGGAGATTGCGGGGGAGTCACGTAATCCGAATAATGACGTGGACCGCGGTGATGACGACGACTCGCTGGGGACTCCATTGGCGCAGCATGAAGCAACGTAGTCCCTTTCGCTATACTCCTGTATGCGGCTAAGGCCGTATACCCATTATCTGCATCCGTTGTATCTCACCGATATAGATATGTTGTTGTAGTTGTTGTAGCAGCCCTATTGCTTTTACACAATGGGCTGATGTGACAGACAAACGTAGACCTCTCTGTGGTGGATGCTGTTGTGACAAACTGAGCAGAACCATGGTCCGGGGTTTGTCTCAATTCCGGCACGGACCAAAAGAATCCGGAGCAAGCATTCCGGGTAATGAAGCTCCCAAGTTGAAAAAATACACGAACATGTAGATATAAATATAGTTAGAAGATCATACCACCATGCATGAGTAAATATACGAGTTAGTTACGCTTTATCGTGATGTTATTTCCCAGCAATAATAAATAAAAAATAGTTATTGTTATCCTTTGAGCCCCAATTTTTTTCGTGACCTAGAACTACTTATTGCAACTATCATAAATAGAATATGAACAATATTTGACGTCGCCACATCATTGCATTCGGGACAGCAACGTACACAGGATTTCATTTCGGGGGGGCCCGGCAGTACAAAATGAAAAAATTCGCTGTTGCAAACATAAATTTACTGTGAAAAAATTTCATTTCGGGGGGGGGCCCGGGCCCCCAGGGCCGCCCCCCTGCGTACGTCCCTGATTCGGGAGATACATTACATTCTTTTTAAAAGTCCAATATCATGAAAACTAAATGCAATATATACATTATACAAAAAATGATCGACATCAAACTTAAAAGAAACATGTATTTTTCTCATTCGTACTTTTTTAATTTTATTGTTTGAAGAAGAAAAATAATAATTACTGAGTAATTAATACAGGTAAACAGATTTGTTGGTAGTTTTTTTTTTATTTTTGGTTATATTGTAACAAGGCCGCTTTGTAAGTAGGTATATAACTATATAATAGCAGACAATTTATATTTATTGAACAACTGGAATAATATAGAATTTAATGCTTGAAACACCAACTCTTTTTCTAACAATTAATAATGAAACTTATATGCAAAAATCTTTAATATATTTTTGTAGATGTCACTGTCCGAAGTAACCGACCTATTCTCCTTCCATGTGGACATAACATGTGTGAGAATTGCCTCATTAATCAGCGACAAAACTTGATGTGTAGCATTTGCCTGAAGCCAATACAACTACAGACACAAAATAATTACCAATCGCATAATTTTCAATTTCGTGAACATTTTAATATGAATTTCTATTTGTTGGGTGAATTGACAAACTTACGTTACTATAACAAAGAAAATTCAGCGAATAGCACACTTCTGTCAAACTCACAGAGTGATAATAACAAATGGACAATACATTGTATGGAGTGTGAATTAGTTCCAGCACTAGGAAAATGTCGTCAATGTAAACAGTACTACTGTCGTCGTTGTTTCGACGATGTCCACAAATGTGGTAAAACATTAAAAACGCATAAGCTACAAATTTTAGACAACAAACATAAGACTAATGATATTGCACGCTTTCTCAAACCACACTTTTGTAAAATACATAAAAAACCACACGATCGATTCTGTCCAAAATGTGATTGTACTTGTTGTCCAGAATGCGCCAAACACGACCATAGGCATCACGGATATTGTACCATAATTGAGGAGGCAAGTATTGCAAAATATATTCCATAGAAAGACAAAAATAATAAAAATGTATTCTTTTTTGTAGAATAAGAGGCACAAGGATGGTATAGTCACTGCTTTGGAAAATGTTAATAGCTTTCGAGGCGATGTTAAAAAGTCTTTGAAGGTAAGTTACGTTCATACAATTATTTTTCTTCACTGTCACTCCACTTATTGTGATATATATATATATATATTGTGGTCATAATCTCAATGAGATTGTATTGCATGTACAGTTTAAATTTGTTTGAAATGTTATAATCAATATTGCGTAATACGATCCTGATATGTAAATATCCAAAATATGTGTTAATCTTTTGGTGAAAATAAACTAACTACAAAACAATACGCCCATTACGACATAATGCAACAATATTTGAAAGCAATGTGACAGAACGTTACTAAAACTTTGTGCATATTTTCTCTCTAGTAATGTTCTGAAAGCATGACTTAATTTTTTAATTTATAAAATGTTTTGAATCATTCCCAGTGTTCCCGTTTGCCTATGTAACAACGCTTTATATCATTGAATATCCAAAGGAAGGTTACTTTTTAGATAGAATGTTTGTAATCTATGAATTTGTAGAATATACGCAGTCCTTTATTTAAGTGAAAATGTTCCATTATTTTGTTTCGGACGCAATCATATTCGCAAATTATAATAGATATATTTTCTCCTGGAAAGTTTTACTTTAATCACAAGATAAGAAAACAAAGAGACAGCAAATTTCTATAAAACCTTACTTTTTATTGTTGTTTTAGCATCTACTCCCAAAATTTCACAATCAAACCATATGTTATTCCAAAATTATACATTAATATCACAATATTTAAGTTTTAAGATTAAATATTAAATTTTGAAGAAAAAATCCTGGTTTAATCTGAATTATGAGTACAACAATCCAGGGTTTAAAATGCTAACGCCAAAATAGCAAAAACACAGAAAATTGCCGCACTGCTAACTAAATTCATCCTCAAAATATGCAGCACAGCCAAGCACAACTGCAGCAAATAGCAATACATTACGAATAATTTTAGCAAGCAAAACTAAAGCTTTTTGATTTTGTCAGCAGCTACAAAATAGCAATGAACAACTATAACATAATTGTCAACGCGACCAACAACCAAAGCTTACAATCGAGACTAAGCACCTTGACTGTGGCTGCTTAGCAAGATTTTTAGCAAACAAGCAAATTTTTCGAGTTCAGTGTTGCCCATTGAAATTTTATAAATTATATGAGAGAATTAAAAATCGCGATTATGATAATTTCATTTTTTCGAACAAAGACAATTAATAATACTTGCTAAAGGGTTTAATTTAATATATTATTTAGTTTTTAGTACTATTATTGGCAGTTTTTAATTGCGACTTGACAAGTATAAATTAAATAAAAACTCACAAAATTAAATGCCTCTTTTCTAATTTCTGCGTTGGCAACACACAAACATAAAAACAACCCTCGGCTGATTATTCGTCGGCAGCGAAATATGAATATGTAGTCGTACTGCCGATTAGTCATAACAAAAAAAGCTCGCTTGCGCAATACGTGCTTAGCACGGATGCTACGAACTAAAAAAGCTAGCCGTTTGCTGATTTAGTCATAATGTCAATATTTTTTAGCAGTAGCTCTGTAAGACTAATGCTAATATTTTTTGATGCTGCATTTTAAACCCTGCAACAATCCTAACATCAAAGTGTCATTTTCAAAAATAATGGTAGATGCAGTTAGATTTGCGAAAATCATACATTAGAGTAATCTATGCTTCTATGCTTAGTATGCTTCTATTTTTACTTTGGCTTGAAGATTATGAAATATGTGGTTCAGTCACAAATCGGGAGAAAGCTAGCCCAATCTAATTAATCCAAAACGATGCACAGTGGGTTAGAGTAACATGTTTTCTTGGATCAAATCAGGGAAGCTATGTTAGAATAATTTTTCTTTATTTTTCAGTTAATACCATTAAAATAAGTTAAAAAAATGTTTTCTAAGTATATATGAGTATAATTTTATTAAGTAATGCCAAATATCAGTGTAAGTATATAGTTCAAGGAGTACAATATGATAACTTAAACATTGAATTTTAAACATCTTAAAATTAATCATCCACATCATCATCATCCGCAGCCAGGGATGGTCCGTATAACGAATTTTCAGGTTTTCGACTGTCAAAAAGGTATAAACGTCGAAAACGCCATATACCTGTATAAAATGTAGTAAACGTCATTTATTTCAATATGATCACCATATACAGTAATTTTCAAGAACATATATTATTTTTACTGTATATCTGGCTATTCTCTACTAGAACTGTTAAAAAATTCTGAACTTTTTTAAGAAACAAATTTTGAAATTCGATATGGATTTGAGTAAAGCATATGTTATTTCCAAATCGATAAATATAAATAGCTATTTTATCAAAAACCTAATGGTTTTGAGTGTATTTATGACGTTTCTTCCGTATGTATTATACGTCGGAAATGTATGTCATTTCCGTCACTGTTTCTCACAGGCATCATACTCAAATGTTAACGAAGTATTTGCAAAATAACCTAAACTTCATGGTTCCATTGAAAAATGTTTAACATGATGTTGGTGTCCAAAGAAAGCAATTGTGCGTACGTTTAACACTAGATTTACAAATGTTGAGTATTTACCTACTTTTGCGAAAGTGAGCCTATTTGACTCATACCAGAGAATTTATTTTTTTTTGTGAATTTATTTTTTTTTTTAATAAAATAATAATTATCAGAAAAATCATAGAAAACGTTTCTACATTCTATATCACGAAATCCATGTCACACACTGTTACAGCGAAATATAATGGTTTGTTTAGTCAAGAAAAACAACTTTCCGAAATTTCTTTTGCAATTTTTATTAAATAGTTTTACGCTCTTTATACTACCTGCTAATTTTTTTTATGAATTTGTTTGTTAATTCCGGAGATATTAAGCAAAATGTAGCTTACGCATGCGCTACAAAAGTTTCCCTTTAAAAATTGGATATCAATTTCGATATGAAATTTCTGCGAATTGACGGGAGATAAAATTGTGGATTTTTTTACAGCTATAAGGGGTTATTCAAGATTATATGGACATTTATTTTTTTTGAGAAAAAACATATAATTTTTTAAACATATAATTTTTTTAACTTTGAACGCCGTCACGCACATGTTACACTCGTAACGCACCATTACACATACAGTGGAGGTCACGTAATTAAAACATTTATTGTGGTAAACATTTTTTGATCAGCCTCGATTCGTTTTAATTTTTTATTCAGAACACTTCGAATTACTACACTTCACAGATTTAGTGTGAAAATAGAAAATTATTGCATGCAATTTTTCCATAAATAACGTTTTTTATGATAAGACGTCGACTTAATTAAACACATAATTAAAACACTGTGTGATTTTTACTTTCATTTTCATTTATTAATTCACTTCATTGTAGTATAAAAAAGCCAATATGGCCAAAAACTTATATTAACTAAATACAGTACTCAAAAAATACTAGCCTATTAACAATAACTTAAATCTATATATACATTTATATATATATATATATATATATATATACATTTTAGTAATAATACAAACAGAAATTCAATGAAAATAACAAATATAATAATCCCACAACAACGTCCCACTCCCTGTGATTTATTATTATTAAAAATAGCAAAGCAGGGACAAAAACAACATTGAAAAGCTACAAAGCAGAAGAAGAAAATTGATCTAAAAAAAGAAAACTTGACTACATGTTTGTGAAAAAAAATCTCTAAAATCTATCAAAATTGCCAAAAATTTTTACAATACACCAAACTTTCAGAAAATCACACTTATAGAAAATAAAGGTCCGAATGTACCAGTAATATAAGTAATTAGTAGAAAACCATAAATAATTCTCAAAATAAATAAATATTTGAAATAAAAACGCAAAAATGATAATTAACCTAAAGCCACGATTCAACTTTATTGAAGAAGGCCGGGATATTTTTGCAGTATGTGAGAATATATCGATTGATATTAGCATTTATTATATCAAATCGATTGTTCGAGTAGTACAGAATATATTTCATCAAAAAATATATCAGTCACAACGGAACGAACAGAGATCAATGCCTATGTTGACGAGTAAAAGTTTCTGACACGTACATACTTATCAAACAATTTTATTTAAATACGTGACCACCACTGTATGTACTAAAAAAATTAAATTCAAAACAGAATGTTTTAAATATGCTAATTCTTATACCCTACACAACTATGTTGTCAGCGAGCTTTGTGTGGCCCCATGACCTTTAGTATATCATTATGCAGTTATGGACCAATCGTCACGAAATTGTTGCCTGTAAGTCCGGTTCTAAACCAACTTATTGAGGAAAAATGTTACATGTGCGTGACGGATACAAATGTTTTCAATGGAGATAGAAAACAAGCTTTGTTTTATTTGAGTTTGTCATCTGAAGATCCACACATAACATCATTATCTAAAAAAATCTTATATTAGAAACATATTAATTTTGTCACGCAAGCGTTACATATTTTCTTACACTATTTAACTCCACTTACCACGGGATTCTGTTGTTATATATAGATTTATATATATATGTAATTCTTAGTAAGATATTACTTTATTTGAATTTAATATTTATTATTTATATTCTTTTAGCTAACAGCGTTCACACTTACGACAAATGACACTATAAAACTAATAAATATATGCCCAAGTTACTCTAATAAGAAAATAAGACAACAAAATTACCATTATATATTACAATTCAACTAAAATATATTGCCCGGATTGCAAATAATGTTTCGTATATAATTTCATATTTATCTTAACGAATTGATTTTTCACCTATGAGGTTCACGTTTTTTTATACACGCATTCTAGGGGATGAAATGTCTGCCTGGCTGAGAAGTGGCAGTGTGTCTGAATGGTGCGCACGATAACTTTCGAAAAGAGTTACATATGTTAAGCAAACTTTGCACATCGCATAATTTCTTCCAGGCCTAAATCGAGCTCGAGGTTGGAGAATATCATACCTCTCCTAATACCTCCCCTACAACTGTTAAAAATTTAACTGAAAAATAATTTATAATATCCTACGAAAGGATATTATAAACTTTACACAACCTAATATTATCATATCGGTCTACTCTTTCTGGTAACTCCCAAAAGGATTTCGAATTTTAAAAGTGTTAAATCTAGATATATTCCAAAAGTGGTCCTATGGATCCAATCCCTTAGGTAGGCCTTATAGGACAAATAAATTTGAAAAATATTTGAAAATTGTATCGCTCACAGCCGTAAAAATAGTTATACAACATACAATAATGCGAAATGGCGTGGAGAGCGGGGAAGGGGAATGTACCTTCAAATATAAGTCATTACCTAATTCAAAACAAAGGTATGATCTTATTATACGCCAACCCGGATATTTTTTATGTTCCAACTCGGGGTTTACACATGCAACTTTTTTTCTACGCAACTCTTTTGAATTATCGGACGGAAATCTGAGCTATATCTAAATCTGCACCGATTTCAACAATACTTCCAAAAAGTTAATCTGCAATTAATTCTATATGATGTGCAATATTTTGTCTCAAGCATCTATACCACGATTAATACGATAGATACGTTCCTGAAAAATAAATATATATATATATATATTTGACAAATTTGGTTTATTCGGTCGGGATTTACAATGCAAATTTTGGAGATTTGGGAACAGTATTCAAAAACTTGTTATCTAGCCTACAAATTATTGATCTGTTAATCAAATATAAAATTACCCACAGGCAACAAAATGTATATATATATGCACCATATTGAAAGCGTAACATCTTAAGTTAACGAAGAATATATTCTTTGGCGCCGATATGCCAACTTACCCATACCCATTTCGTATTGAGCCCGGATTAAGTTTCGTTGAAATCGGGTCAGTTTTAGATAGAGATTCAATATATAGGTTCGCCCGATTTCCTGTAAATGGTGCAAATAACAATGAAGAATTGTCGATTGATAAAAATTTTTCATAGAGTACCGAAATGATTTTTTTATTAACAACAAATCGTATAAATCGGGGTCATTTTTATAACACTTAATTAACACGAGCGGGGAAGTATGACGTGTGGAAAGTGATAAGTAATTCAAAAGAGTTGCGTAAAAAAAAGTTGCATGTGCAAACCCCGAGTTGGAACATAAAAAATATCGGGGTTGGCGTATAATAAGATCATACCATTGTTTTGAATTAGGTAATGACTTATGTTTGAAGGTACATTCCCCTTCCCCGCTGGCCACGCCATTTCGCATTATTGAAAGTGATAAGTAATTCAAAAGAGTTGCGTAAAAAAAAGTTGCATGTGCAAACCCCGAGTTGGAACATAAAAAATATCGGGGTTGGCGTATAATAAGATCATACCATTGTTTTGAATTAGGTAATGACTTATGTTTGAAGGTACATTCCCCTTCCCCGCTGGCCACGCCATTTCGCATTATTGTATGTTGTATAACTATTTTTACGGCTGTGAGCGATACAATTTTCAAATATTTTTCAAATTTATTTGTCCTATAAGGCCTACCTAAGGGATTGGATCCATAGGACCACTTTTGGAATATATCTAGATTTAACACTTTTAAAATTCGAAATCCAGAAAGAGTAGACCGATATGCTGAATTTTTTGAATATGATCTAGATTTGGTAAAAATATTATTTTTGTTCGTATTATATTTGCACATTTTCATATATTTTGACCCTTTATAGTGGGAGGTACTACAAGGTATGGGTCTATAAATCCCATTTTCAGATCCAAAGAAAGTTTGACAAAAATATTACTATATCCAAAAGTTTTACCAAATCGAATACTCTGTTTGCATTATTAGGTATTTACAACCTTTCAAAATAATGACCCTTTGTTGGGGAGATACCGAAGGGAGGTACCAATAATTCCCACATATAGTTTTCGTGATAATATTAGGTTGTGTAAAGTTTATAATATCCTTTCGTAGGATATTATAAATTATTTTTCAGTTAAATTTTTAACAGTTGTAGGGGTGGTATTAGGAGTGGTATGATATTCTCCAACCTCGAGCTCGATTTAGGCCTGGAAGAAATTATGCGATGTGCAAAGTTTGCTTAACATATGTAACTCTTTTCGAAAGTTATCGTGCGCACCATCCAGACACACTGGCACTTCTCAGCCAGGCAGACATTTCATCCCCTAGAATGCGTGTATAAAAAAATCAATTCGTTAAGAGAAATATGAAATTATATAGGAGACATTATTTGCAATCCGGGCAATATATTTTAGTTGAATTGTAATATATAATGGTAATTTTGTTGTCTTATTTTCTTATTAGAGTAACTTGGGCATATATTTATTAGTTTTATAGTGTCATTTGTCGTAAGTGTGAACGCTGTTAGCTAAAAGAATATAAATAATAAATATTAAATTCAAATAAAGTAATATCTTACTAAGAATTACATATATATAAATATATATAAAACAACAGAATTCCGTGGTAAGTGGAATTAAATAGTGTAAGAAAATATGTAACGCTTGCGTGACAAAATTAATATGTTTCTAATATAAGATTTTTTTAGATAATGCTGTTATGTGTGGATCTTCAGATGACAAACTCAAATAAAACAAAGCTTGTTTTCTATCTCCATTGAAAACATTTGTATCCGTCACGCACATGTAACATTTTTCCTCAATAAGTTGGTTTAGAACCGGACTTACAGGCAGTGTTGCCAATTTAGCACTTTTAGTGCTAGATTTAGCACTTTTCAAACTCGTTTAGCACCAAAAAAAGTGATCTAGCACCTAGCACCTTTTTTTAGCATTTTTATCTGTTTCTGGAATTAGTTACAATTTTTGGCATTATTCGATTTCAAATTGACCCAAATGTTAAAAAAGTGTCAGTACATCTGTAAAAAGATAAAAAATTTCAAATTCAGCCAGTCAGTCAGTGTATTAACATTTTCGGGAAAAAATTATCGGGTCATATGGTTACTATAACATTGCTACTACTACAACCTACTAGCTGTTTATTTAGTAAAATGAAAAACCACACTAAGAGGGTATTTGTGAATCCGGAATGCCAAATTATAGCCACTTCAGAGTACCGAAAATGAGTCGCGTTCAACTTTATAATGGGGTTATGTCAAACGTTGGATCTACATCGAAAAAGTTCAGCAAACATATTTTTAAATTACAGCCACTTCGGCGGGAAAGGTTCTAAACCTTAAAAGGATGCAAAAAAGATGGAACCTTAATATGGGGGATATGTCGTAATATATTCCTTTTTTAAAAAATTGTACGCAAAAATATATCCTACATACAAGAACCCAGAGAATGAATCTAAAATCTTGAAAATAATGAAGATAGAGCAATACTTTAATATGACAGTTTTCTGCGTAGAGGAGACTGCGGGAAAAAACGACATTGGCGTTTTCGATATGAATCTCTCATTGTACTAGCTTTGATCTATAAATAACTGTCGCAAAGTTTGAAATCTCAAGCTAAGCTTATGTAGATGCACGGGTTTTTGTATTTATACCCTACACAACTATGTTGTCAGGGTATTATAGCTTTGTGCAGCCCCAAATGTTTGTAACGCCGCGAAATATTGGTCCTAGACCCACCTTTAAGTATACCGATCGTCATATCTCGACTAGCTGAGTCGATCTAGACATGTGTGTCCGTCCGTCCGTCTGTCCATTATAATTTGTAAACACGATACAGGCCACATTTATGGACCAATCTTCACGAAATTTTGCATGTAGGATGGGTTCTGGCCAATGAAGACCCCTATTGTTTTTGGAAAAGATCGGTTAATATTTAGGGGATTAAATGGACCAAATACTAATTTTTTGTCGGTTTTTCTGGCCGCTCCAGAGGCCGCAATTGTGGCCCAAACACCGCGAATTTTTGCATGGAGAAGGGGATCGGGCCAGAGAATAAGCATGCATGTTTTGATAAAGATCGGTCAATATTTAGCGGGTCAAATGGACCCTGACTTTTGTGTGAAAAATGACAAAATTTGTATTCTATGGTATATATATTTACTCCTGGATTATGTAGACCCCAGGAGTTGATAGCATATCCAAGAGGAGTGGTTTTCCTTTAAATTGATACCAAATATAGTGATGTATCTACTCAGATGTGGGAGTTACAGTCAAATATTTACAGGTGCTTACGTATTCAGATATTATTTAGTAACCCATTACCACATTAGAGGGAGAAATATCGCGCTGATGGCTTTGAAATTTTTCATGAAGTTCAGTTATGGTCAAGAACAACGCCTACAATTTTCGGTGATGATCAGATTAAAATTTTGGGATGAAATGGACCGAAAATTTTTTTGTGTGTTTTAGAGTAGAAATAATACGAAAATCACAACCTACCGTGAAGGTAATGTGGACAAGTAAATAGAAGGATTGTACTGAATATTCGAAAAAAGTAAGGAAGAGGTATTGTTAACCTCTAATCGGACAAGAGGGGACAAATATCACGAAAAATTACTCAGACTCGGAATAAACATCCTCAGAAAGTTAGAGTTCGTGGTAGTTGTGTAGGGTATCGCATGGTCGGCCCCGTCCGACTATACTGCTCCGCTCACTGGTTTACATATGTTTTGGTAATATTTCCATTCCATTTTGTAAGTATTTCGTGTATAAAACTTTTCGTATTTTAAGACGGTATTATTAAAAAGTCATTAACTAAAATGTATTTTCTTATCAAAAAATTAAAAAAATTTATGTTTTAGGAAGATTGATAGAAAAAATGAAAAAACCTATAGAAAGTACTCTCGGGTAGATTCGGCATTTTAAAATGGGGCACATTCGGCCATATATATAGATATTGCTATATTATTTCCTTAAAATGTCTTTGAGTTCGTCTTAAAAAATAATCCTTTAATAGGATTATTTTTAGCGGTGATAATTATTTAGAAACTGTAAATATTTTTAACTAATTTATTATATATTTTTGGTACCAATTTTTGTAATTAAATGTCAGAGGACAATAATCAGCCATAAAGTTTTTATATCTGTTCAATAAGTACTGAGATATAGAGCTCTAAAAAAGTGCAGAATGTGTTCCAGTCTCCCCTATATGTCATTCTCCAAACCTCGGAAATTTGAAACACCATTAAATAAAAGTTTTCAAATTATAGTCAACTTCATGGTCAAACGTGCCGGACGTCCATAAAATTTCATTCTCTAGAGCCTATCCGGAAAAATAGCCTACATTGATAATTTTTGGTGGGAAATTTGTACCTAATGAAAATCCAAAAATATCAAATTACTGTCAATTCTACTAATTTATATTAAAAACATTTTTAGCACTTTTATTTGGCACTTTTTGAAATTTTTTAGCACTTTCTGGCACTTTTTTAAACTAAATCTAGCATTTTTTATCAACAAAGTTTTGGCAACACTGCTTACAGGCAACAATTTCGTGACGATTGGTCCATAACTGCATAATGATATACTAAAGGTCATGGGCCATACAAAGCTCGCTGACAACATAGTTGTGTAGGGTATAAGACTTAGCATATTTAAAATATTCTGTTTTGAATTTAATTTTTTTTAGTACATACAGTGGTGGTCACGTAATTAAAAAAAATGTTTGATAAGTATGTAGGTGTCAGAAACTTTTACTCGTCAACATAGGCATTGATATCTGTTCGTTCCGTTGTGACTGATATATTTTTTGATGAAATATATTCTGTACTACTCGAACAATCGATTTGATATAATAAATGCTAATATCAATCGATATATTCTCACATACTGCAAAAATATCCCGGCCTTCTTCAATAAAGTTGAATCGTGGCTTTAGGTTTGAGTCAACTTGAACACTGCGTTGTCAATTTGATACCGAGATACAAATTGACACCATCTGTGGTCAGAAATTATGACAATAACGGTGTCGAATGGACATCCTTTGGTTTAAATTTTGAAATATCCATACTGTTCCATTCTCATTTTGTTTCCAGAGTAATGCCAATTAAAACAAATATTTTTATTTATTTCAAACATATTTTATTAAAAGAAATAAGTAAAATTTAAAATAATTGATTCTACGATCCTACATACCGTTGTACCGTTTAGAGAATTGCTTCGACATGGGATCAATTTAAACCAGAAGTTCTGTTAGTTCTCTCAATTTTTATAGCAATACAAATATAATACCTTTGTTTTTCCTAGCAAAGAGATTTTCGCTGAACACCACACGGATTCCTAATGGTGGTATTGCGTAGCGATTAGCGCGACATTTACGTTCTATGTTGTGCTAATGGTAATACTAAACAGTATCACCTCTTCAATATTTACGTATAACTCCTATCCGAGAGTTACGTATAACTCTCCTATCCGAGAGTTACGTATAACTCTCCTATCAATATAATTGGTATATAATTTAAAGGTCAACCACTCCTCTTGGTTGTAATGCCAAAATCTATGGTCTAAGTCATTCCGGAGTATATATATCCGTCATAGAATACAAATGTGGCTTTTTTATACACAAAAGTCTGGTTCCATTTGACCCGCTAAAAATTGACTGTCATGTTCGGGTCATAATTTCAGCTTTTAGAGCGAACAGAAAAACGACAAAAATAATGTTATTGGTCCATTTCATTTCCTCATGCTATATTTCGTAACGGTTGGTGCATAACAGTGGCCTGAACGGACGGACGGATCTAGATCGGTTACAAAATCTTATGGCCCACAATACCCTTACAACATAGTTGTATAGTGTGTATAAAATTATCTACGGAAGCTAACTGAAACACAAATTGACAAAAAGTCTAAAACACGAAGCTGAAAATGGAAAGTATATCCCCGAATTTGACTCATACACAGTGTTGCCGTTTGAAATTTGTTTCCGCCCAAATGCCCAAAATCAACAATTTATGGCCAAAAATTCAGGAATTGAAGGATGTACACTAGGGCGGGCCAATTTGTATGAAGCTGAAAAATTCGATTAAATCCAGACCCTGGGATGATTCTATGGGTCTATCTTGATTATCGAGACTCCCACTTTTCAAAAAACGATATTTGATATACTTTAGTTATTCATAAATTACTTTTTTATCATTCACAACATTTTCAAAACACACATCAGAGATATATATAAAATATTGTCTTCCCAAATGTACGATTTAGTATCATATATAATGTTATAATTTCGGGCCTTAACTTTATGGGTGTTTAAGTATATTACAATATCGGATTGTAATATAAAATACTAAATAAAATCCTTATTTGACTAAGATTTAACAACAGTTCGGGCTGCTACTAATTATTGTGTGGCATGACTTGTTTGCATCTTGTAAAAGTCGCTCAAAAGGTATTGTACTGCACGTTGCTTAATAATATTTTTCTGTATGAACTTTCCACAAAGGTAATTCATGTGCGACCTCTAAATTTAGATTATAAGATTATGTCTCAAGTGACTGGAGATTTTTTTAAAAGCTATATTTTAAAACCAATTCTCCCATATCTCTGCATCGAGTAACGTTTTTACTGGAGATTTCTTTAAAAGCTATATTTTAAAACCAATTCTCCCATATCTCCGCATCGAATAACGTTTTTACCACGTAATTGCAAATTTTATGCAAAATATTGTATGATTACTATGTTCTGAATCTATCGTGTCCTTCCTATTTGGCCCTCAATAACTTATTTAATTTTATTCATAACATATTGGACCATTCGCTTTTAACCATTTCATAAATATGCCATATTTTTTATAAGGTGGTCACCGAAAAAGTTAAATAACTTCCACAGCTAATTTTTGTTATTCCTTAAATGACACACTTTTCACCACTCAAATAAAAAAATTATAGCTAAACATTTTTAACCTTTTTTTGTTGCTCCACTAATTTAAAAATTTGTTTTATAAATTTGATGAACTAAGTACTACAAGTGTGGACACTGTATACACCATATGATATCTATATACATGCAAACTACAGCGAATCCTAGTTTTTAACTTCCACAGCAAAAAAAAAAAAAAAAAAAAAACTTTTATAATAACAGTTAATTTGAATATTCAAATATTTGAGCATCTGAAAATCACACCCATTTTTCGAAAATATGGTAAAAAAATCAATTTATAAATAATTATCAGATTTGAACCTTTGTAGAGACAAAACTACTCAACATATCGATATAAAATTTCATATTTATTCTAATTGGAGTGTTTTCTATCATACCTCATCAACAAATTTGTCCTCCGAGATACTTGGTTTTGACCATTTTTGGCCGCGGTCGTGACACTGTGCATCGCAAGCATTCCTAATGCTGGTCACATTTTCTTATACCATATTCTGACGTTGTTTGCTTTCAGAATTACGTATATGCATTAACCCATTCATAAAACAGTATTCTTAATTCTTCGGAGTTTATTATTAATCGAATTAGAAAATTACATTATCTTTCTCCTGATTATTGATTAAACCTATGGCTACTTACTTTTCATTCATGTTTTTCTAAAAATGTAACTATCAAAAAACATGATTATTTTTATTTTGTTTTATCCCACACTAGCAAAGTGCCCGCTACTTCGTATGCGGTAACGGAATACAAAAAATATATCATATGGTATCGTAAATACTGTAAATAGAAGGATATATAGGGAGTTTGGTGTACTATTTACCTAAAATCGGGCTAAAATATATATGGAAACTATATCTAAATTTGAAGAGATTTTTACCAATTTCAAAAGGGTTCGTCCTTGGGCCAAATATGTGACGTATGCCAAATTTCATCCAATTCGGATCATAAATGCGACCTGTACTTTGTTTACCATTTAACATGGACAGACAGACGGACATGCATAAATCGACATAGAATGTGATTCTATGCATATAATGTGATTCCGTTGCCGAAATCGAAATTTAGTGCATTTGCTATTCTATTTACTATTCGTACAAATCAATTCGAGTTTCCATAGTTATCTCTATAGCTAAATACTACACTTCAACAGTAATCTAAATTCCAAATCGCAGGATCCAAACAAATCCAAATGGTTCCAAATATAGTACCATCATACTTATAAGTAAGAATTTCTAAAACTACATCAAACTCTAAAACTCACCACACTCCAACAGTAATTATAATCATACATTTCAGGATCCCAGCCCTGTCCGTTCACATAAATCCAAATTGTAGCATATTTAGTACCATTTAGTACTTTTCGTACTTTAAGTTTTAATTTTCAATATTGTCTCAATCCTGTACTCTAACAGTAATTTTATTTTCAAATAAAAGTTTTTTATCTCAATCTAAATAAACTTAGTACCATTTAGTACACATAATCATGCATTTTCAAAACTACCTCCATATCTCAATCCTACACTCCACCCATAATTTTGATTCCAAATTTTAGGGTTCCCACTCACACAAAACGAATTGTACCCTATTTAGTACCATTTAGTGCTTCTCGTACCCAAGAGTACGAAGTTGCAATACTACCTTAATTCTGTGATTTGCATTCTAAATTTAAGTTTTCCAACTCTATCCATTCACTCTGATCTAAACTGCACCAAATTTAGTACACGAAATGACAAATTTTCAAAACTACCGACATATTTCAATCCTGCACTCCAACAGTAATATTAATTTAATCAAAATTTCAGGATCTCAACCCTATCCATTGGTACCATTTAGTACTTTTTGTTTCTATAATTAAACTACGTCAATCCTACACTTCTAAAGTAATTTTAATTCAAAAATTCTGGAGTCCAACTCTATCCACTTAATCAAGTTGTACCAAATATAGTACCATTTAGTACATATACGTACTATGCTTCAATACCTTACTTCTATATTCTAAAAGCAACCATTATTCCAAATTTTAGGTTTCCAGCTCTCTCCGTTCACCCAAATCCAAATTGTACCATATCTAGTGCCGTTTAATACTTTTCGTACACACAATTACGAATTTCCACAGATGTCTCTATAGCTCAATCTTCAACAGTAATCAGAATTTCAAATTTCAGGTTTTAAGCTCATCCGTTTAAGCAAAATCCAAATTGTACTATATTTAGTACGATTAAGTACTTTTCGTACCAATAAGTGCGAATTTCCAAAACTACCTCAATTCTACACTGCAACTGTCATTTTAATTCCCAATTTCAAGACTCCAGCTCTATATGTGAAACGAAATCCAACTTGCACCAAATTTAGTACCATTAAGTACTTTTCGTACACACTTAAACCATTTCTATGCATCAACACCACTTCCCAACCTGTATTCTATATAAAATTAGTACACTTATAGGTCGAATATCCAAAAACCCTTTTGTACATCTTTCTAACTTTCCATCAGTGACCCAAATTCCAAATTTCTGAATTCTAGCACTTCCCGTTCGCCTAATACAAAGCGTACCATATTTGGTACATTCAATCTCCAAAAACCCAGCCTTATCTCATGCCTACACACCAACAACAACCCACACTCAAAATTTCAAGCTTCTAGCTTTAGCCGTTTCGTCTGGGCGATGATCTGTCAGTCACTCACTCACTTAACACTAAGCTCTTTTATATATAGATTTGTTTCTTTTTTATACGCTAAATAAAACCGAATGAGAAGAAATAGGTATTAAATTATGTAGAAAACTAAATTGTAAATTTTTTTATTTTTATTCAATTTCTCAAGAATAACTTCTAATTTCTCAAGAATGTCTCTTTAAAATTTCAAGTTAAAATTTCAAAAAACTCTTGAAGATATAAGCTGATTATTGTGTAGGCGACTGGTGGCAGCAAGAGCGTTTTTCAGCGCTTTAATGTATTTTTCTCGAAACAGTGTTTTTACAATTGGCGGGCACGATTACTTGAACACTATTAATCCAATCGGTTACAAATTTTAACATGTTATTCTGGACCTATATAGCTATCGTATGAAATGGGATATATAATCAGTCCAGATTTTCCTAATTTTCCAGCCTGGGTGTGGGTCGAAAATAGTCGACTTTCCAAAAAAAATAGCATTTTCTTAGGTCCGTAATTTTTCTAATTTTCTAGCGAAGTCAATAATCCTAGTTTGTACCTTTTTAATTGAGTTGGAATTTTGAGATTAGTA
>NW_026878412.1:0-23934 GCF_032173495.1 Musca vetustissima | reverse complement strand
AGGTCCACTTTTTGGAATGTTCCCTATGTTTCAAGTGCCATTTCAAGTGCCTTTCAGTATACCTTTGGTGGAGGGTATCAAATGTTGGACAAACTTATATATGCGTATTCTACCATAGTATAGGGGATAGTCGTTACTCGAAATAATCAGTTTTATCCTACAAATTATGGAATTCTAAAACGATGAAGCAATCGGTTGTAATCATTCCGCTTTCTAAGGATATCGTGATAAAAAAAAACTCGATCCTGACTATAATGAAATATATCGGTCAGCATTTATGCATCTCCCCCATAAAACTAAATATTGGGTTCGAAATTGACATATATCGGTCACTAATTAGGCAAATATTCGAAATATTCAATCGTACTTGGTCCCCCTTTAGGCATAGCCTCATATATAATAACTTTGAAATCTAAATTACAGTAGTTTAAAGATTTTATACTCTATCGTACGTTATCGGTATCAGTCCAAGTTTTAGGGTTTTAAGATTTTAGGAAAAATCCCCATTCAGAATTGCGGAAATTTTTATTTCCTGTTCATAATGGTTTACATAAATCGGTTTGTAGAATTATAGTTATAGGCCCCCTTTTTGGTATGTTCCCTATATTTTCATTGCAAGTATCTGTCAGTATACCTATGGTGGGGGGTATTCAAAGTTTGGCCCGGCCGAACTTAACGCTTTTTTCACTTTTTATAGTTCCGTTTGTTTCGTTACGAATATCGAGGTTCTTAAAAATTTACTAGATCCGCATTGTAAAATATTTACTTATCTAATTTTTTGTTGAATGAAATGCTTATTTCTATTTTTCTTCGAAGTCAAGAATATAAATATTTATTAAACAAGTTGGAAAATTTAATAGGCCTTTCTACTTTTTTGTTGTTGTTGGCCAATATTCAACAAAATGACGAATTTCCTTTCCTGACAGACTGTTCGTTTCATACAATGGAGGTTGAATTGCATTTAAAATGCATTTATTCATAATTAAATGAAAATAAAATGACATAAAATTCCCCCTTTTTCGTTCGTCATTGTAGTCGTTTTCATCGTTTGTGTTTTTGTTGCGATTCCTTTATTTCAATGACATTTTCAAAACTGACTGTATAAATAATAAGGCTGAATTTTGTAGTTATTCCTTTTTTTCTGTGTTGCTGGTTTTTGCGCTTTTCCCCTCATTGACTTGACTAAACTAACCGAAAAAAAAATAAAAACATTGGCAAAATGCAAGCAAGTAAACTAACACAGAAAAAAGTAAAAAAAAAACAACAACAGCAAAAAATTGTTTGCATTAATTTACATTTTTTACATTTCAATTCGCATAAAATTTGCCAAATGACAAAAAAGACGCCAACAATGATGACGACGACAACGACGACGAATACAAAAGTCTTAACTCTTTACAGATCAACAAGCAACGAGTCAGCCAGTCAGCCTGCAACCGACCATTGAAGGGGAGGAAAAAAAAGAAAAATCCCACTGCAAAAAAGCCAGAAAACGTTAAAATGATGTATTTAGAAAAAAGCCAACCAAAACAACAACCAGAGGGAAAACGTAAAGACAACAAACTGATTGTTAACATTTTTTCTCAGATGTTTTGTAGTCGATGTTTTGTTTTCTTATTTTTGTTTCTATAGATGTTGTTAAGTTTTGAGGAATTTTTTGTCGTCTTCTCTTCTGTTTTCTTTATATCTTCGCAGTTAACTAAGTAGTTCGTTTTAGTTGTTTGTACTTGTTTGGCTGTTTTATTGCGTAAATATTTAAACGTTTTTTACAGCTGCAATCGAGTGCAGAGGCTATCGTTTGGTCACCAACAAGATGGGGTTGTTTGCAACTTTGCCATGCAGCAGCGACAACTGCAACATTGTCCGGTTTGTCACACATGTATCGGCCAACATGGTTTGTGCAGTAAACACTTTGCTTGTTACTGCTGGCGATGAAGTGAATTAAAACGAATAGCTATTTTGTTAATTTTCTCGAGATCGAAACATTAAGGGTTCTCCAAAAAGAGCTGCTATTTTAAATAATCCGATATTTCGGTAACAACCAACCATAGATATTTAAGCCGTTAATAATAAAAAATATTAGCCAAATTGCCACAATGAACACATTTACAGGACCATATCCCATTTTTAAAATTCTGCATAACCAAATCACAAAATGGCTGTCCAACATTCTCGATAGCCCCACGACTCTAATTTCTGGTGGCATATCAAAGAATTCTTTCACAGACCATTTGCAATACACAGTCCATGTACCTACAGTCCCCATAACAAGGACAAGCGAAATTTTCGGTTTATTTTTTTTCAATCCGATGTTCTGTAATTTTGTATTTCATTTTCTCCTGACCACAATTTACCACAGCATATCTCCCGGACTTTTTTAGATATTTTGTACGGAGTCTTTTGTGATCTCCGATTTATAGGTGAAGTGTATATCAAATTTCTCCTTACGTTTGCAATAATCTGACACACCAAAAATATTTTCTTGATCAAAATAATGTGTATATTGTAATGGTATTAAAGCTATGTCTGGCCCACCGTTTGGTATACCGATATCCGTCCGTCTTTCCATTATAATTTGTCGCTACAGGTCACAGTTATGTACCAATCGTAAAAAAATTGCATGTACAAGGCCGGTTCGGAAGCTTCTTGGCCTATCAATGAAGGGGAATAATTACTTTTTCGAAAATATTTTTATTTTTCAATATAATCTCCTGACTCTTCAATATACTTAGTCCAACGCTTTTCTTGCAATTCTATCCCTTGATTAAAATAGTTTTTTAGTCTTTAAAATAGTGATTTACAACTGTAATTGCATCTTCTTTGAGGTAAAACGCTTGCCAGCAAGGATTTTTTTTAGATTTGGGAACAAGTAAAAGTAACTGCGGGCAACTCGTACTTAAGTTTGTTGATTTTAGCCATTTTTAAAACACTCTTGTGCGCTGGTGCGTTGTCTCGATGAAAAATTATTTTTTTGTGTTGTGAGCCAGGACGTTTTTCTCGAATTTGTACATTAATTGATCCAATAGTACTCTGATTAATTGAGCAATAGTACGCTGAATTTATTGTTTTACCCTTTTGCAGATAGTCAATCAATAAAATACCTTCGAAGTCCCCAAAAAACCGTTGACATTTTCCTTCTTTGGGGCACTTCCTCTAACTTCAGTCCATTGTTCTTTTATCTCAGGAGTATAGTGGTGGATCCATGTCTCATCAACAGTTATGAAACGGCGCTTAAATCCATTTTATTTCGCTTAAAACTATCCAAAGAAGCTTGAGAAATGTTCATTCTTATGTGTTTTTGAGGGACTGTTAACAAATGCGGTACCCATCTTGCACTCGATCATTTGATATGCCCATGATATTAGCAATTCCACGCACTTCTAATCGTCGATCATTACAGTAAATTTGTTAGAAAAACGCGCACAAAATTCCAAAAACCAACATTAGGGCGGTACCGTTACATGGGGGCTACCCCAAATTGTGGAACAAAATTGATCATTTTGGAAAAGAATATGTGCTACACACTGCGAACTTATGCCAAATTACAGCAAATGTAATTGAATGTGAGGCACATATCCTCCAATTTTATCCTCAGCATGCTGTGTTAGTAAAAGTCAATTTTATTTATTTATTTATTTTTTTTTTTTTTTTTGTAAAGGCAATTTTCCACTACTATTTTCATATTATCGACAATAACTCTTAAGTTTATTAACGGTCGCAAAATTCTGGACAGAGAACATATACATAACCATTAAAATATCCTCTGGCACTGCTTGGCACTAGTTTCTGAAACTCGATTTTTTTTTTTTTTTTTGAAAAAAAGAAATATATATTTATGAGATTTATATCCAAGGTTTTTTATCTTCAAATTATACATAATTTCCACTTTCACCCTTCTGTTTAATTGACCATCTTTTCATATGAATATTTTGACGCATATCAATTTCATATAAAATTTTTCAAATGCAATGTTATAAAATTTTACAGGGTGCGATTAAAATACACTCTGCCGTGAGCATTCGTGAGAAAGAATGTTTTCAATTTATAGCGAATGATAAAGTTACAATGAATGAACAAGCGTTTGCATTCTCTCGCGAATGTTCGCATTGTACGAAAAATTCACGTACGATAAAATTTCGCTGCAAGCGTAGTCGATTCGTTCTTTTGCGAGCATTTGCTTGTGAAGAACATTCTTTTGAAAAACTCAAAACACAAATGTTCACGAATGCTCGAGAGCACTGTTAAAAAAATATCATAAAAATGTAAACACACAAACAACGGAAGAATGTGTGTGTAGCAGAAAGTGTGTGGAATAACAAAACACATGTCCAAAACGTGTTTACATATTTTTTCTAATGCTAGCCCATTATTTTTTGTGCCATTCGTTTTACCAAATATATAAATTTGGAAAACGTTCGTTATATGCGATAGTCAGTATAAAAAGTCGTCTATTTTGCTCATTCGTTATAACCGGTATTCGTTAAACTGAGTATTATAAGATCTTCCGCTCAGGCAAACTTAACGACAGTTTAACTCGTTTTTAATTAATTTTCATTTAACCATTAAAATATCCTGTGCTTGGCACTAGTTTCTGAAACTCGATTTTTTTTTTTTTTTTTTTTTTGAAAAAAGAAATATTTATTTATGAGATTTATATCCAAGGTTTTTTTATCTTCAAATTATACATAATTTCCACTTTCACCCTTCTGTTTAATTGACCATCTTTTCATATGAATATTTTGACGCATATCAATTTCATATAAAATTTTTCAAATGCAATGTTATAAAATTTTACAGGGTGCGATTAAAATACACTCTGTTTACGTGTTTACATATTTTTTCTAATGCTAGCCCATTATTTTTTGTGCTTACATATATAAATTTGGAAAACGTTATATACCAAATATATAAATTTGGTTAAACTGAGTATTATAAGATCTTCCGCTCAGGCTAACTTAACGACAGTTTAACTCGTTTTTAATTAATTTTCTTAAATTTTGAGTAAGAATAAAGTCGCATGGATATCGCTTAAGAGCTGTAGAACATCGTGACGTGGCGACGAATCATATGGATATTTCCAAGTCCTAAAAACGCACTTCATTTCAAATGTAAAGGCTTTTTCGATGTAAAGGCTTTTGTTTTCTTTGATACGGGATAGTACCTAGAAGGTATGCGTATCAGTTCGTCAAAAACTACAGTATTAATGAAAACCCAATCAGCTATTTTGCACCATGATAAGTTATTAGCTCATACCTTATCAGAGGTGTTTCGTGGTTTGGAAAAAACGCTTGACATAAGTGTATTATGTCGTAAGGGGATTACATTTAGAAAGTAGTTGATAAATTAACAGTCCTTTTTTTTTTGATCAAGCCTTAACGGTTCTTTTTTATCAGACCTAATACATGCTTCATCAGCATAAAGTACTAACTTTCCGTCGGTCGGTTAATCTTTGTCAATATTGGAGACTACAACGAATATTTGGAAATGTTACATACGCATTGAATTATTTAACATAAGTTGGCATTAGAGATTAATAATAATAATATACTCTTCTCATTCGCTGTATATCCTAAACAAATTGAAATTTTCGCCATCACTAAATTCATAATGTGGAGCGAAATTTTAGTTAATGGCTATTTCGATGGTACTCGTATTCATATCGCTGGTTGGTCTTGTATACGATTGTCAATTGGCCTTTGGTCTACCAGCATTTTTGTTTTTTCTTCTTGAACATGTCATTTGTTTTATTTCAAAACACATGAAACCAGACACCACCACCAGTTGAAGTCTCCAACGAGCGGGTTGGTGGCAACCATAGTTGGGGCGAAAAGAAAAAATTAAACAAAAATGGCATTTTTTGCCAATTAACTTGAAGAATTTCTTGTTGCATAAATTTAGCTTAATTGGGTGCCACTTGTTTCTTCAGATACTACATTATACAACTCCTCCGAAAGTTGCTGAGGCTGATGATGTTCTTCCTTGGCTCGGCTAGACGGCTACCAAATTTATTATTTAATGCATTTAAACAAGTTTTTCCTTTCATGTCGTCATCGTTTGTTGTGTTGGCGTACCATTTTTTTGTGAGCCTTGTAATAATTCTCCTTTGGAATTGGTCCAATATGAACATAAAGTGAGCCATTTTTTTATTTTGTGGTTGTATCTTAAAAATCTAAATTTTGAAATAAAAGTCACGTTCTAAACGAACGCCATAAATGGTTATTTACCACCAGCCACCAAATGATGTTGATGTTGACAAAAAGGGTAGTCTCCACTCCACTTCGTTGCGCTCCACTACAAGACAATGACAATAAACACCACTGAACTGAACTCTGCAGCAGCCAAGATGATGAGATAATATTTGCTGCGCTCGGTTGATAACAATCTTTTGTAGCTTCCTACAATGGCTAGCCCAGATTCATCTTTGATATAATAAATTTTTAATAAATTGAAATAAAAAATCTTATGAGATTTTTACTGAAAAAAAAATATTTTTTTGTTGGTTTTTTTCATTTACGATCAATTGAGAAAAAAGTAATTCTTAATAAAACAAAAAACCTTTGAATTTCATAGACTTCCCCTGTCCCATTCTGAATAACCAAGAAACCTACACGTTTAGAAGCCATATCGAGTTTATGTTTGGTTTGGTGGAAATACAAACATGATCAGATCTTATGTTGTTGTGGTAAATTTAAGCAATGCCATAAATAAACGTTTTTCTTGAAATGATCATCAGAGTTTTTTTGTTGAGTTGTTTCTTGCTCTAGTTGCCCCTTTCTCTTCATATGACCATGTACTACTATATATGAACCAGCACATCAAGCAAAACAATATGAGCTTCAATTGTATGTAGGATGTTTACCTATTAACCCATGTTGGAAAGCTGAAAAATAAATAAATTAATTACTTCACACGAAAATATTCTAGCATACTCCTTATTTAGGCTCTAAAAGACGCAACGCAAACTTTGTATGTAAGACCGATGTAAGTCTAGAATTATGCTGAAGGCGAAGTCCTGAATAGAAATAGATGTTCCGATTGCGGACCAAATTTTCCAAAATGTTCTGCCATGTCGGGTGTATTCAAAATTCGATAAACCTATCGGGACATTTATATATACTCAGGGTTTATGTAGTGATGTTTTCCCCCTCCCAATCCCGAAATACCACATTTGAATCACTTCGAGTCCAACTCGAATTGATTGTTGATGATTCTCTCTGAATCACCCAATCATCCTTACAGGTCTGAGTTCATCTAACTATTCAATGTTATACATATGTCCTTAACGATAGGACCCGAACTTTAGTCTTTACGGTTTAACAACTACGGACAAATCACCCCTCCCTGCTTCACACTAAGGGTTGTGGTTTTTTTATCCGGAACTCCACGTACGACTGGTGTCCATATATGTAATTATCTAACATTTCAAACGTAAACAGAGGGAAGTAATCTCGGTATCCTCAAACAGTGTGACAAGATTGACTGTACCAAAGGATTTTGAGATAGGCCTGTTCGATTCACCTTTGCTGGCTTCCTTGCCTACCTTCAGTATCATTAGCACCCTGTCCATTGTCCAGACTTCGGAAACAACAAATTAAAGACTTTAGTCAGATACTTAACTCATCCAGCTGTTTCAGTTTTATCATAGAGACTATTTAATATCATAAATTCTTAACTCATCCAGCTGTTTCCGTTTCATCATAGATATTCCGTTGGTATCCAACGCTTTAGATGACTTAGCGCTGATCCGCGTCCTCCACACAACGAATTAAGTTCTCCTCGATGCTATTCTCAGATAACTGACATCTATCTAAGAATGCGAGACCACACCTAATCATGAAAACATCAATATGTCCTCTAACAAAATACCGATACCAAAACAGGATCCGAACCTGATCTTCAGAACCGGCTGAAACCTCCTAAAATTAGGATAAACAACACCTGGCCTACCAAAAAAGACCTCATCGCTACATTTTCCTACATTCAACATACGATGCCATCAAACGAAGTGCCGATGGTACTCGTTAGTGCGCCCTAGGAAATGCACCAGAAAATGCTAAAAGGACGTCATCAGCACAAGTCAAGAGAAGACCGGAAACCTGAGGAACACCAGCGAAAATCGAACGTTGGTTAGAGAGCCGTTCACCCACCCTCAATCTAAAACCTGTAAGGAAAGTAATAAAGTCTGACGGGGCCGACAATATGATACCCTTCACCACTTTGGTTATATTCATGAATCCTAACCGACGTCGCATTTTTGAAGGACCAGTAAAATGAAATTGGATGCATACATTTTTCATTTGGTCAGATTTAGAGTTTCTTCTTACAATGGGACAAATATATATAAATCAATTTAAAGCAAATATTAATCGGACACCCGTTGATTATTTGGATAAATATCTGATAAACATGAGAAGTTTGGTGCACCATTTACTTAAAATCGGTCGAAAAAATGTATAAAAGCTATATCGAAATCTAAATCGATTTTACCGAAACATGTCACAGCATTGGGTATTTAGTGGATTTTTTTTTATTTAGGTCACATAACACTTATTTTTTACCTGATTTGATATAAGTTATAACCGTGCACAATTTACATAAGATATACATTGTCTAAATCTGAACCGAAACATAGCACACATCATTTTAGGCTTAATTCAGTACCCTATGCCAAATTTTGTGCTAATCGAAAGATACATATATAGGACTTTGGTACACCATTTACATTAAGTCGGAAGAAAATATATATGGGAGCTATATCTATATCTAAACCGATTTTCACGAAACTTAACATTAACTTAACATAACATCATTCTAGACATTACTCAGTACGTTGTGCCAAATTTCATGCAAATCGGAAGATATTTAGGGACTTTGGTACACCATTTACCTTAAATCGGATGAAAATATATATGGGAGCTATATCTAAATCTGAACCAATTGTTCCCAATTTCAATAGGGTTCGTCCTTGAGCCAAATAAGTGACCTATGCCAAATTTCATCCAATTCGGATCATTAATGCGACCTGTACTTTGTTTACAATTTAACATGGACAGATGGACGAACGGGCATGCATAAATCGACTTAGAAAGTGATTCTATGCATATTCTTAAAAGGGACGATGTGTCTCTCTCGTTTACTTTTACTTGTTACCAAAATATTCACAAAGACATATATTCACAAAGACATTATACCCTTCACCACGACCTCAACTGGAATTTATATAAAATTCCATTGTGGCAGACTAAATTGAAAGCTTTGGCAATATCTAACGACACAGCTATAGTTACGTGTTTTCTATCGAAACCTTTTCCAACGAAGCCACCAAAAGGCTAAAACCAAACTGACAGTTTTCCTGTTCTCAACAGTTATGCTAATCCTCGGTAGAATAGGATTCAAATAACTTCCCAAAAAGCGAGAAAAGGGAAATAGGCCTGTAGCTACGACACTGAACTACCAGTATGGGAACTCCTCCTTCCAAGCCTTAGGAAAATATCTTAAATTCTGGCGATGATTAAATATAAGGTCAAAACTACGTCACCTGGCCTTTTCAACGCTACATCTAGAATGTTGTCCATACCACAGGATTTACGCGACGACCGGCGTAAAAGCGCAAAACTAACGGACCTGGGATCGACAAATCCACCATCCTCCTAAAGAGAGACGTTGTCCACTGAGCCATTTGCAGAAAATGAACTGCTAAACGACACAATAGGAGAATGATCTTCAATCGCTTGGCGGTTAAAGAGATCCTCGCTCAAATCTCCACCGTGTCGTAGCGTCCGCTGCACTTGGTCCGTCAACATATCAGCCCTACGCTGATCACAACTATCCTTAGTACCATCCGAGCTAGCAAGGGCACTGAAGGATCTTGTGAACCTAGACCTGCCAACCGTTCTAACATATATTCGACCGATGAATTATTTCATCAACACGGGAAAATATTTTTTTCCCGTATACGTAGTGAGTCCCACACTTAACCCCATCGATCCTTAACGTTTTAAGAAAATATCGAAAGAAAAAACTTACTCATGTTTGTAAGATCGAAAAGCTGTTGATACTTTTTATGTGTGACCATAAAAAAGACGGTTATTGAGCTGATGTTGCTAGCTGGCTGTCTGTCTGAATGTTGTTTGTGCAATTTTCTGGTGCCGGTACCGACTACAATGATGTTGATGATGACTACGACGACGAGACTGTTGTAACTGTTAGCAATTGTAGTTCTCTCCCCATGTATGCGGTTACAACAACAGGTAAATAAAATCATGGTAAGCACAAGAAAAAATCTGAGAAAACATGTCCAAAAGAATTACTGCAAGAAAAAAAGAAACGTTCAGCAAACCAAACAAAACATTTCATTTTTATGGCCAGCCAAAGTAAATGCTGTTGTTAAGTTTAAAGCCAAATAAGAGGACCGTGGCTAACTAAGGCTACGGCTAAGTTGTTGGTAATGGCGATGATGACGACATTTTCGCGTACGCCAGCCAGATCATTATTTTAAATTGATCACAATACTCGGCAACATAACAAACAACCGAACAGCTAGCCAGTCATCCCGTCAGCCGGTGAACCAGACCGCCATAGCAAAAGAGCAACGCGGAAAATGTTGGCTAAAATTAATGGTGTTAGAGAAGAAAATGTTACATTTAAAGATATCAGCTAAACCAAAATAACACAGCAACAACACCAAGAAAAAATAGGTTAACTAATGTTTGTTTTTTGCGACCATTTGTGTGTGTGTTTGTTGTTGTTGAGTGTGTCTTCATTTCTTATGATGACCATTTGATAAAGCTTAAGGTGTTGAGATTATTGCATTAAGTATTTTATGTTGCTGCAAGAAACACAGAGAAAAAAACAACAAATACACACATACATATATATTCACATACACTCGTAACATTTATTGCAAAGTGAATTAAATTTTATATCATAATATTCGTAATTTATTGGTGTTTTATTCGTGCGAGAATGAATATCCATATGACATCTCACACTTTAATGGCTCATAAAATCTTTTGTGAACACTTTGGCAGTTAATCTCTGATTTAACATATTTATGAAGTTTAATTTGCCTCAAGTGTAATAACTCACATTTATATAATGCAACAACAACGACAACAAACGTACAAGTACTCGAACCAACAGCCAGCACCACCAACAATTGTCGGAATATTAGGTTGTACAAAATAAAAAGACCAATAAAGGATAATGGCTGAAATAACAGTAGTATCTTTATATGGGAAATTACAAAAATCTTTTAAATTCCTTGAAGCTGAGGTTTGCAAGGTTATAACTCGCGAAATATGAACATATTGCATATAATTTAAATTCAATTCTATAAAATGAAGTGTTCTTGTCAAAATCTTGAAATATTGGTAATAAATAATAAGTTGCGTGGAAGCTGTGATGGTGGTAATGTAAAAAAATGGGTGAAAATGTGTTGAAGCCAACGAGTTTTTTTGTGTTCGTTCCCGATTTATGGCTAAACTACACAACGCACACACATGTGATCAGTGACTAAGTTGCAGAATACCCCATGGACAATATGGTTCTAATGTATGATTTTTCGATATAATCACTGCATCCACCCAAAATGGATGCTGACATTTTGAAGCCGGATTTTCGGTGTTTTTTGAATTTTTCTTATAATTAGGATGCGCATCCAGACAATAGAATAAACTAATTATAGGATCGTAGAACTCGTGATTCTGCTTCGTTTAGTGTATATCTCATGAATGTGCTCACTGTAGCTTCTTTGCAATTGGGTTCCAAAGACGAAAATTTAGTGCGTAAATTTTTATAAAAAACATATTTTTTTAGTCTAAAATTAAGAAAGTCCATTCAAATTCCGTGGAACCCCGCGTGATTTTAGTTTTTTTACGTGCCGGATCTAATGAGCCCATCCATGTTCAATTCCGCCCATTAAAACGGCGGATATAGGTACCTTGAATGTGGGAAAAACTGCAAAAACTTATTTTGACAAATTCGCGTAAATAATCGCGGTTTTCTTCGAATTAATTTTACATGCATTTATGCTTGTATTGTCAAATTCGCGAATCTGCGTGGAAATAGGTCAAAAATACATCGATACGCGAATAATATGCGTATTTTATCCAAAATTGATTGTGGAGGCACATCCGCGGTTCTTAACCGATCCTTTTAAAATAGGTGTCCTTTTGCGTATTTTCATAGGAGATTACTAAAATCGGATGCGCATAAAAATCGTATGCACGTTGCGTGATTTTTAGCCATTTTTAGGGTTTTTGCATAGTAAAGTGCATCGAGTGGCACACTTTGACCGCTAAATTAAACATTGAAAAATTAATAATTATTGAAAGACATTGATTCGGTTTATACGAAAATCGCATGCGCATCAACTGATTTCAATTAATTCGCGAATTGCAAGCTTTTCAATATTGATCATTTTTATGTATTGTAAATGCAATATATTTAGCCATTAATGACGTCGAAACTCTTATCAGATGAATCTGCCGATATTTAACAATCATCTAAAAGAATTTGCAGAAGAAAGCGTCGTATATTTTAGAAGATTAAGGCAAAACCGTATCCTCTTAACCATACTAAAAAAATCGAAAATTCAAAAAAAAAAAAAATAGTTTTAATTCAAAAATTAATTTATTTTATTTTCCGATATCTTCATGTTTCTATTTGTTTTTCGCGACTATTAAACCGTATTTCAGTGTGATTTGACTAGTATGCAAAGAAAACAATGGTGTTTAAGCATTTGTGAAGAAATTCGCGAATTACAACGAATAGGAATCCATTTAATATATATTTGAAATACAAGATTTAAAACCGCTATAACTTTTGTGCGCAGCATCCGAATTTGTGAACGCGAACAGATTTCGAATCAGCATATTTTTCTTAACCTATGTACCAAAAATCATAAATGTGCTCGCAAAAAAAATTTTCAAAATTTTTTTAATGGAATTTTAAAAGAATTTTGTAATTTCCCATATATTACTGTAACAGTAATATCCTTAGATATTACTGTTATTGCTGTTTTCTACATCGATATCCTGTATCTGGAGCTAATATAATATGAAACATTTTAACAAGTAATGGAATATTGCTCTACATATTGTCCTTTTTCAAAGTTTAATCATTATACCCTATACAAATATGTTGTCAGGGTGTTAAAGCTTTGTGTAGCCCTAAGAGTTTGTAACGCCGCGAAATATTAGTCCTACCCTCACCTTTTAGTATACCGATCGTCATATCTCGGCTGAGTCGATCTAAACATGTGTGTCCTTCCGCCCTTCCGTCCGTCCGTCTGTCTATTATAATTTTTAAACACGACACACGCCACAGTTATGAAACAATCGTTACGAAATTTTGCATGTAGGACGGGTTCTGGCCAAAGAAGATCCTTATTGTTTTAGTAATCATTAGGGGATGAAATGGACCATATTTCTCATTTTTGTCTTTTTTATCGTCTCTCCAGAGGCCACAATTATAACCCGAAAATCACGATGAACATCACTTAATAAAGATAAGTCAATATTTAGTAAAGTTCGGGTTGTGGTGAAGTACGACGCTTATAATTTCAGAAAATATCGGATGATATTTAGAAGATGAAATGTGCCGAAAATCTTCTTTTTTTAATTTGTTCTATAAACCATTGTTATAAGCCATATATCACAACACACGGAAAAGAAATTTGGCCAACCAATTAAAAGGGCTGTTTTGCTACTGATCGATCAATATTAAGAGGATTAAATAAACCAAGGCCTTTCTGTGTATAATACACGTTATGGTGTAAATTTGACCCCGGGAAACAAGTTTCGGAAAATATGCAAGGGTAAGAAAGAGGAGGTGTTGACCTCTAATCGGTCAAATATCGCTAATTATACCCAGGTTCGGAATATGAACCCGCAGAAAGTATGGGTTTCATGGTTGTTGTGTAGGGTATCATATGGTCGGCCCCGTTCGATTATACTGCTTGCTCCGATCACTCTTTTACCATTAGAATATTTTAAAATGAATCTAAAGTTTTTTGTTTAACAACATTTTGATTGGAAGATACAGTCATCCGTTTACAACATCTCACAATAAACCCTATAAAGTACATACAGTCGTCGAAAACGATGTTAGAGACGGTCAAGGGATCGATGAAATTGGTCACTATAAACGATAGTCGTTATAAGCAATATCAAATAAAGAGCAGATGTTTTTTAGGACCTTTTGGATACCGTCCTTATAACCGATATGCCGTTATAATGGACTTTTTATTTTTGATCAGAATAAAATTTTATATCAATGTATATGTCCGTCTGGCTGCTAAAATCACGGTTGTAGCTGCAATCGGCATTTTAGGTTTTTGGGTGCTGACATACATATTTGCAGAAAAATCAATGTCATCATGTTTTAACATAGACACTATATAAAGGTCCTACCCAATTATGGGTAGGTTGAAGGTATAGCCGAATTTTCCCACCAAAGTTACTGTAATTTGATATTCCAGTATATTGGAGAATGAAACATATCTTTGCAGAACTTTTCCCATAGCTCCCACTTAAAGATACAGTCTCATTTTCACTACTTTGACATTCCTTACGCAATTTTGAAAGTTTTAGCAAATTTTCCTCAGCAATGTATTTGTAATTTGGATTTCCGGATTTGAGGAACGGCTTAAGAGAAGTCTAATAGCACGCTACTCCTGCAAGACCTCTATACGTAAGTGTTGGGGGCTTAAATCAGAGATCATATACTGGTTGTATGGTGGCAAGTGGTCAACAAGAAGCCACTGCTGGCTAAAATGAGTACTGTACAGCGATCGGCGTTGATACTGACTACCGGAGCGCTAAGAAGCTTCTTGAAACTCCAACAATTGGATTTCTGGTTAAATTCCATGCTCAATTCCAGATAGTCGAAAAACTTACTGCCGACTACATTGATGCTTAAGGTAGTCGGCAACAGATGGTCAACAGAACGTGGTTGCAGGGTTTCAAAAACCATCTGGCAAGAATTCTCTCGCTGTTGTCACATAGTAAGAGGGAGATAAAAATCGTTGTGGGAAATCATAACAGGTCACTGCAGGATTAGATCTCTCATTTCCAAATGGGACATTAACGGAGTGGATTATTGCCGTTTATGTTAGGAAGAGCTGGAAACAATTGAACATGTACTATGTAGGTAGCCATCACTAAGTGGTAGAAGGCACAGATAGTTCGGCAAATGTGAAATTGATAATATAGTATTCTTGTCCGGAATAGACCCCAAGCAGATCCTAAGATTTTTTAAGATTTTGTTTACACTCTCTAAACTTCCACTATATTTCCCTTTTTCCACTTTCCTCTACTCCTTTCTTTTCAGGTGACCACAATGGACAAATGTCTCTTAGTGAACGGCTGTAAACGATCTTATATGTGAGGCCGATAAAGGCAAACCTACCCCACATCTATTCATTCACCAATAACATTATAGGAATCGATTTGTCTCAATCATACAAACCAAAGCCGGGTCCCATAAAATATTCACTAATATCAATTAAACTGAATGTGGTATAATTTGCAATTTTCTTAAGTTTTTGTGCTGATTTCCACTGCAGCAATCTGATTTTTCAGGTTTCAGTGCATATTTTTGGGACAATGCATTCAAGAGTACCAATTTTACAATTTATACCGCCTTTAAGTAATTTTTGTTCTCTTGTGGTTTGATAAAACGAAAATCGTTTACCTCTCCTTTTTCCCGTTACTCGACTCAATATATACTTTCTTATCAATATTTTGGACATTTTCACATCAATATCCTGATGACCCTTATATCTGTGCGCAATATAATTCCCACAATGCACATTATTACATTTACCTTAAATGCTTATTTATATAAATATACATATATGTATATATCCCTGCATGTGTGAGTTAAAGTCATACCTTTTACTTTACAATTGCCAGCGTATGGCTGCGTGTTTGCGACATTCATACGATGCGTCTCGTCTCGTAAAATATTTGCCATAACACATGCAATATCCGTCTCCGGTTGCAAACTCCGAATTCGATGCATGCTGTTTGTGTATTGTGTACGAGAGTGTGTTTGTATTTGTGTTGAAGTGCAAGTTTTAAAATCATGCATCAACCGCATTTGACTGCCTACCCATCTCAACGAAAAATATTCCCACAAAAATTATTGCAGTCATAAAGCCCATATACACTTATCTCAGTGTTTGCAATTGTGGACGTGTGTGTGTCTGTGATCACAGTCGGGATATGAAATTGGTTTGTTTTGTTGAGTGTTTATGTCCTTTTTAATAACACACAAATTTTACAAAAAATCACAATAGACAGTTACTCATTTCTATGGTCACATATATAAATATAAATATTTTCAAAACAATACTAAAAAGGATTTAAATATTTTTTAAAGAATAATTTGTTTTATAGTTATGTCTTATACTATATTTAGGAGAAACATATTGTATATGTTTTTGAATGAAATTGTATATGTTTTGAAACTTTTTCTACCAAATTAGAGCTCATTTGGTTGAAAAACATGCCTAAGTCCCCAAAAACGAAATTTGTGAGGTACCGTTCTGTGGGAGGTTTTGCAAATGGAAGGTCAAATTTATTACACACTCCACCTTGTGGTAGAGGGGCCGTGTCTAGAAACTCGTCATCAAGAACGGATTTTGCATTAGCTGTATTTTCCCTTAAAAATAATATTTAAGTACATTTTTTAGTTAGATTATTTTTGTATTTTCGAATTTTCAAATACAAAAATTAAACTAATTAATTCTCTATTTCTTACTCCGTTTCAGGTACAAATGGCCTTCGAAGACGTGGTCGACAAACATATACCCGCTATCAAACCCTCGAACTGGAGAAAGAATTCCACACCAATCACTATTTAACCCGCCGGCGCAGAATCGAAATGGCTCATGCTCTATGCCTGACAGAACGACAAATAAAAATTTGGTTCCAAAATCGACGAATGAAATTGAAAAAAGAAATACAAGCCATCAAAGAACTGAACGAACAAGAGAAACAGGCACAAGCCGCCAAGGCAGCAGCTGCGGCGGCAGGGCATCATCATTTAGGCGAATAAAATTAGGAAAAGGTTATGCATTATTATTATAATAATTATAGTACTCAAGATAATGATAATAATAGTGAAGATAATATATGTAGTAATAATCGCGATTGCATGCAACCAAATGTAAGTGCAACAACATCAGAAAAAGTAAACAATGATACATCACATATAAAATTATCAAACAGCCGGGCCATGACGCTGCCAAGTCAAAGGATAGTGATTAGACCAGAAATTGCCGAAAATCGTGGCTACATATATGACAATGTAAATCAAACATACAATAATTCTTTTCATCGGCAACATCATCCTAATGAATGCTATATTCCTCCAATGACCAATCACCATTATCATCCACACTCCTATTCCGGCCAACATTTTTATTTTCCACAGATTGGTTGGAGAGAGGTTGCAAATTCTTCTAGACCTTCGACAATTTCAACTCCTTCCACAACCATCACGCTAACAGTTGGTGCACCTATGCAATATCCTAATATAACAGCTGTTAAAACTGAAACGGATCTAGATGATACTGATTATTTTCATAGTAAAACTTCTTTGAATAATTAAGGACTTTAATTAAGGATAGCCCCATTTTTTTATTCCGCTCGAAAATCATAAAATTCATTTATATTATAATTCTTCATATTAAAATGTATATTATTCCTCATTCCTTCTTGATCCGCATTCAATACATGTTATTCCTCAAGGTAGAGTGTATATTAAATTTGTCATTCCGTTTGCAAAACCTCGTAATATTCACTTGAGACCCCATAAAGTATATATATATATATATATTGTAAGGATGAAACAAGCAATTCCGGTTCAATTAATGTGGAACAAGTGAAAAAAGCGTTAAGTTCGGCCGGGCTCAACTTTAGGTCTACTGACAGATACTTGCAATAAAAATCTAGGGAACATACCAAAACGTGCAACCTTTTGTACACCAAATACAAATTTCAGCAATTTTAATGGGGGCTACCAGTACCTAATAAGAACTCAATGTACCAAATTGCGATTTCGGTTGAAAAACGCAAAATACCGAAAATTGTGGGAACCCTTATATGGGAGCTATATACTATCCGTGGACCGATAACCCATCTCGAATATACTTTATAGGGTCGGAAATGATTATTTCGATGAGTTACAAACGGAAAAACAAAATTAATATACCCTCCATACTATGATGGAGGGTATAAAAAGACTCACAAGGAATCGAGCAAAAAAGAGGAAATGTTCAAAAAAAAAAATACTAAAAAATGTAATCTTAACAAATACATACAATAGCTACAAATCAAGATATGAATCATAGTATCCACTTGGTTTAATGCGTTAAAATAAACAATATTTATGTGAATGCAATATAAATCAGTGAATGAATCAGTACAGTCGATCAACCAGCATTGAACCCTGATTTCCTGCAGACCTATATTCCAAGCCTGGCGAAACTTCGCGATATTTGCACCCTATAAATTGATTAGAAGTCCACAGCTCCTCTTTCGTATCCTGGCATATTTTCCAAGCAATTTGACCCGCTTAATATTATTAATAAAGGAACATGATTGTTCCTTGGTCAGATTATATTTCTGGTGTAAAATGTCGTGTAGTTCGGGTCATAATTGTACGTAACAGACAATAATAAAGTTTTCGATCCAATTCGACCCCTAAATATTAACGGATTATTTCTAAAAACAATAGGGGCGTTATTTGGTCCAAACCGAACCTTCATGCTAAATTCCGTGAATAGTGGTCCAGATCTGTGGCCTGATTCGTATTTACAAATTATAATGAACAGACGGTTAATACTTGTAATCTTTTACTTTACCGAAATATGATAGATTATGTTGATAAAATTTGAACGTTGTCCCCAAATACAATTTTTCAGCACTGCATTTCAAATTATCGTTTAGATTGTTTAAGCGATAAATCTTATCCATAATTCCTTCAATAAAAGCGAGATTTGCTACTCCGGCATACATTACAGATTACATTACTTTACGGTCGGAATTATGTACTTAGGGTTCACAGCTTTATTCGGCGCCATGCCGGTTCAGATTTAGATATAGCTCCTATATATTTTTTTCTTCCGATTTTATGTAAATTGTGCACCAAACTCCTAACATTTGTCGATTGACTGAAATTTTGCACAACGTATCAAATTGAGACTAGAATGGCGTTATTGCGGTTTGTTGGTCCAAATGCAGACATAGATTTTATGTATATTTCGAACGGGTGTCTGATTGAGATTATTTTTTTCCGGGGTTTTAAATCAATTTTCCCATTGTACGCAAACGACTCTAAATCTGCCCGAATAAAATGAAATTTATCACAGGTTGCAGAAGGGCATGTGTATGGAATGATGTTATAAATAAAGATCACATACTTAAGTTCGTTCAATTTCATGTCAATGTTCCTTTGAAAAGGAGACGTCTGTAAGGGTATGTAAGGGTATCATATAGTCGGCTCAGTCCGACTTTACTACTTTCCTTACTGGCTCTATATTGAATTTATATAAATATTGATCATTCACCTCCCAACGACCGCCCCAGACCATAACCTGGATTTTTTCTGACAGTGACATTGATCAGTATTAAAATATCCACAGTGGTTATTTACGGTGGTTATTTTAAAACATGGATTCCTATTGAAAAAGAAGCTTTTTATTCAAAAAAATTCCGAAACTTCAAATCAAAAATGTGGGAAAATCCGCCAAATCTTCAACATATTGAAAATGGGATGGTACCTTTATATAAGCGATATGACAAATTTTAGCAAACATTTATTTCAACGTTCATGAATATGAAATATCAATACACCGTGTTGGGAAAATGCGGCAGAAACCTTTAATATACCTAAAATGAGGTGGAACCATATATCTAAACATGGACCCTTGTATTTTGTGCGTCAGGAGTTTTCTATCTTCTAAGAAAACCATACAATGGGAATACAGATTTCCGACGAATAATTAAAGGTGTTGCAAAGCCACTTACGGCATTTTTCAAATAGACGTACAAGTAGTCAAGCATTAAACGTTTCTAAACAATTGAACATTTACCCTATATTATTTGAATGTTAAATAATGAAATATGACAAATAAATATGACTTCAATTCACATTGATCTACGTAACTTAGTTGTGTATAGATTGAAATTATTTTATTCAAATATTCCGATAATTTTAAAAAGATGATTTAGTACGAGAATTACTTCGACAGTGTTTGATTTAAAAAATCCCCAAATGTGTTTTTATTTCATAAATCCTCCATTATTTGCAATTCATTGTTTGTAATTTTAGGACCACCTTAGAAACACGCCATCAGAAATACAGTATACGTAACTAGTACATAAGACAAAAAAAAAGCAGTTTCTATGTTTAAACCTAAATATTATATTTAAAATAAGAGAATAGTATATACTTACATACATACAATTATTGAAGAATGTCAACTGGAAATAGTTATTTTAATGGTATTTCTTAATCTACAAACTAACAATTATTTCTTGTAAGATCAAATGCAACAAAAATACGTAATAATATTACAATGATATAAGATAATAAAAATAAGACAACATACTTATTAAAGTAGTAAAAATAGTATTTAAAAGTTAAAAAATGTGAAACCCCTAATAGAAACTACACAGAAGCTATTTTAGTGTAATTTGTTTGAGATTTATTATTAGGAACAACAATAATTACATTTTTAAAACAAAACTTGTATCCATTGCCGCTGAATCGGTGTTCTGGTACTATTTTCAACATATTCGATTCAGACAGGTGGCAATCCACACCACCTTGTATTCTGCATTTGCGGCTTTGACACAAAATTAGCATTAATGTATAGAATGTAAAGCTACAAAACTAAAACAATTACGATACTTAAATTGTAACTACAAACAATTATTTCTTAACACCATTTTAACGAATCCTTCTATAAAACTTCAAACCAACAATACTAACTTATTATTAACATATTTTTGCATTCTACTCTAATCTCTTTCATCGTAAAATTAATTTTACATTACACGTACTATATGTAAACTTAGAAGACCTTTTCGTTAATTTTAAATTTATTAACATTCGTTTTTATTTCTGTTTTATAACGTACAATTTGTTTTGTATGAATCGATTTATTCGAAAGAGTGTAAACGTTGCATAACATGTTGGTTATCGATTTTTAAGACGTGTTCAGTAATACTTTGTAATGATATTATCGTTTATTGCTTCTTGTGGTGGCTTCTTTTGTCATTCCAGGAGAAACCGCTAAGAGAGATAGAATTAAGTAAGAACAACCTTTGTACCCTTTTGATTATGTAATCATTTCGACTTACTTTGTAATTTTAATATATCGTTTATTTAGATAATAAAACAAACAAACAAAAGCGACAACGACGACGAGTTGTATTCAGTGCAAACGAAGGTACTGAAATCGCAGTGCAAATAAACAGACTTTGTAATCGAACAAAAGGCCAGATTGTTTCTGGGTTTGTTTTAATTAACCGGCAAAGTTTGGGTTTTATTATAATTCTTCAGCCAGAAGTTGGTCATTTTCTAGAGTGAAAACTTCTTTATACGTTACAGCCGTAATATTATTTTTATTATTTAATTCTCCTGGAACAAGTGTATGGAACGTCGTAGCCAACGATTGAAAACCAAGATGTCTCATGGTGATGAGAATGCGAAAATGCCGTTGCCTGCGGCTGTCACTGCGTCAGCCTCATCGTCTGAGAGTGACCACGAAAAAACAATTATGGAGCAACAAGAAAATACCATGAGCGACGTAGAAAGTCTCAGGGAAGAGGTTCGTGCTTTAAAGTCATCGCTACAGGCGTATATGAATGCCGCCAATACATTGAAAAAAGTTGCTGTCTCACAACCTCCAAATATTCATCAAAATGAAGTAGCTGCGCTGTCTACGACACCGCATTACAGTGTAGCGTCGATGCCTAGCCGGACTATGGGAACGCCGTATACGCCGACAACACAACAGTTAAGTATCGACCATCAGCACATGTTTAGCCAAAACATAAATTCGCCGCAATATTCTACCCCCTTCTTTCCACAGCCGCTTGTACAACAACAAACGTACTGTCCACCATCATATGCGCCAATAAAACAACAATTACATTACACGCCGCATTTCACATACCAGCGCCCTTCACATAATTTGCCGCCGTCACCTTTGTCAGATGCGCCAACGTTACCTCATTTATTTAGTGATGCGCAAACGTCAAACGATAAACCAGCACAGAGATTGTTGACAGCAACGCCAATGTCAGTCACAACATCAACACAGCCAAACGTTGGGCTGCAATCACAACAAAATAATTATGGTGAACCAACAAATAATTCTTTGCCGCCGCTACATCAACCACAGCAGCAGAATATAACGATGCAGCCAACATATTCACAAACACATACGTCGACTTTCGCAACCACGCAAAATGCCGGTAATACCGAAAATTTTTTATACCAAGTGCCACAACATATGGAGCAGTCGGGTATGCAGTATTCTGTCCGCAAATTGCATGACTTACCCGATTTTAATGGACAACCTGAACAGTGGCCCATGTTTGCTGTTTCATTTAAAGAAACAACACGTATGTATAATTATACACAGTTGGAAAATCTAACACGGTTACAGAAGGCCCTGAAAGGAGAAGCCAGAGCCAGAGTGGAGGCATTTTTAATACACCCTGAAGGTGTAGATCAAGTGATGTCAACGTTGGAATTCCATTTTGGACGTCCGCAGATAATGATTCGATCCCAAATATCCAAAGTACGAGCATTTCCTACAATTTCTGGCAATAAAAATGCCAAAGTGAAACAGTCTTTTGCAATAACAACGAGTGACATCCGGAAGAACTGTTGCGTAGTTTGTGGCCAAAAACACTTGATATATTATTGCAGTAAATTTAAGAATTTTTCCACAGCTGACAGGTGGAAGATGGTAAAATCTAAACATTTATGTTTTAATTGTTTGAAGGCTGATCACATTTCCCAAAAATGTAATAAACGACAGCAATGTCCAGTGGATGGATGCCAAAAGTACCACAACCGCTTATTGCATGAAGATGGCAATAATAAAAACATAAATGAAAATCGAAACAATAACGCGGGTGATGGTGGAATGCAGGCGTCAGCGGATAGCAGCGAAAATGTTACACCATCTGTAATAACAATAGTGGATGATTACACGAAAAGCAAAACATTATTCAAATATTTGCCTGTGAAATTAAAAGGCCCCAAAGGTGAAATAAGCATAGTTGCATTTATTGACGATGGGTCAAAAATTTCTTTACTGGAAGAAAAAGTTGCCAAGCATATAGGATTAAGTGGACCTAGTAGTAGGTTGTCACTAGGATGGATTGGTGGCAAAACATCAAGTGAAAGGTCTATGAGAATTGATGTGGAAATCGGGAGTATGAATGGACAGTATTTGCAAATGAAAAATGTTAGAACCACCAACCATTTAAAACTACCACCACAATCACTGAATATTGAAAATTTTAAAAAACGATTTTCTATTTTAGAAAATTTCCATATTGATGATTACTTTGATGAGACCCCTAGGCTGTTAATTGGATTACCCCACATTAGATTGGTTCGACCACAAAACGTAATGGACTTGGATGAACATTTTTCTGTGCACCAAACACTTTTGGGCAACATTTTATTTGGCTCCAACGAGGAATCAGCTGACAACATGGTTTGTGTGATTGACGTCAACGAATATAATGATATTCAAAAGCAAAGTAGTTAGTATTTTTCAATTGAAGGTTTTGGTATGAAACCCGTTTCGCCCGTTGAGTTGGAGGAGAGACAAAAGAGCCGAAGTATCCTTAAAAATACAACTGTAAAAATTGGAAACCAATATGAAACTGGTCT
>NW_026878411.1:0-23679 GCF_032173495.1 Musca vetustissima | reverse complement strand
TTAAACAATATTTTCAGAAGGCCTCTCAGGTCAATAGGCGTGGATTTTTAAACAATATTTTCAGAGTGTCTATAAGAGGCGTGGATTTATTAAAGAATATTTTCAGAAGGCCTCTCAGGTCAATAGGCGTGGATTTTTAAACAATATTTTCAGAAGGCCTCTCAGGTTAATAGGCTTGGATTTTTAAACAATATTTTCAGAAGGCCTCTCAGGTCAATAGGCGTGGATTTTTAAACAATATTTTCAGAAGGCCTCTCAGGTCAATAGGCGTGGATTTTTAAAACAATATTTTCAGAAGGCCTCTCAGGTCAATAGGCGTGGATTTTTAAACAATATTTTCAGCAAGGCCTCTCAGGTCAATAGGCGTGGATTTTTAAACAATATTTTCAGAAGGCCTCTCAGGTCAATAGGCGTGGATTTTTAAACAATATTTTCAGAAGGCCTCTCAGGTCAATAGGCGTGGATTTTTAAACAATATTTTCAGAAGGCCTCTCAGGTCAATAGGCTTGGATTTTTAAACAATATTTTCAGAAGGCCTCTCAGGTCAATAGGCGTGGATTTTTAAACAATATTTTCAGAAGGCCTCTCATCAATAGGTAGATTTTTAAGAAATATTTCTCAGAAGGCCTAATAGGCGTGGATTTTTAAAGAATATTTTCAGAAGGACTCTCAGGTCAATAGGCGTGGATTTTTAAACAATATTTTCAGAAGGCCTCTCAGGTCAATAGTTTCTCAAGGACTCAAAGGCCTTAAGCGTGGATTTTTTAAAGAATATTTTCTCAAGGACTCAAAGGCCTTAAGCGTGGATTTTTTAAAGAATATTTTCTCAAGGACTCAAAGGCCTTAAGCGTGGATTTTTTAAAGAATATTTTCTCAAGGACTCAAAGGCCTTAAGCGTGGATTTTTTAAAGAATATTTTCTCAAGGACTCAAAGGCCTTAAGCGTGGATTTTTTAAAGAATATTTTCTCAAGGACTCAAAGGCCTTAAGCGTGGATTTTTTAAAGAATATTTTCTCAAGGACTCAAAGGCCTTAAGCGTGGATTTTTTAAAGAATATTTTCTCAAGGACTCAAAGGACTTAAGCGTGGATTTTTTAAAGAATATTTTCTCAAGGACTCAAAGGCCTTAAGTCCCATAACTGTGGATTTTTTGTTGATTTAAGATTACACAAGTTTAATCCATTGTGCCAACATCAATGCATCATTATCTTCACTTCCACATTCGAGGAAAACTCACGCTCTCTCATCATTGATTGAAGTGTGAGTATGTGATGCTGATGGCGAACCTTATCTAAAGATTGCTGGAACATTATCCTGCCAGACTTACGTACGGACTCTGGTGGAATATTTCCAATTATGCTGGATATGGACGAGATCACACCTTATTTCTTGCAATGCCATCAGCTAGGTTGCATTTACGCAAGCAAAGAAGTCCACAGACATAGCCAACTGACAGACGGACACACATATTGCTAATGTGGTTAAATTAACTTGTATGACATTAACAACATACAGCAGGCCAAAGTTGTGGTTTTGCGCTTAGCTCACTTATTGCTGCGGCTTGCCGGCCGTCCGACCGGCGTTGTCGGCAGCAGTTTTGACACACGTGACATCTGCTTCAACCGTCTGACATAACTCACAGTTAGCATTTGCACTCTGATTTCGCTAAGATGATGATAGCTTACTTCGAAAACTCCGTGGACTTCTTCTTAGCCTGATATGAATGAACGTCATCTTCGGCGTATTCTCAGCGTCATAACCAACCGATGGCTATGGGAAAAATACAGAACGTACTATGCGTAAGTCTGGACCTTCTGGATGGCCACGACTGCCTTCCTCTTACATTGGCAAAGTTTTAAATAGTTGCAACAGCGCTATCCGCAAACAGAGTGACTCTCTGTGTGACATTTACTTTAATGTGACTTAAGTTGCAAAACTTAAGCTCAATCAGTTTTGTAAGTGTGTATGTTTTGTTTAAGACCCCCACCCCTCGTTTTGATGAGGATTTCAATTCGATTCCGATGTTGCAGTTACTCTAGGTATTACGGTTGGGCCATGCTTGAGGGGGTACTCTGGCATGCATTGATGCGACGACGTCAGTGCAACAACGCTTTTTTCCAAGCGACTTAATTTAAGAGATCGTGATAAGACTTAGAAGCCGCTTGATTTATTTCCATAAAATGTCTTCATGTGAGTGTGCGCTGAACTGTTCGGATTGTCTTTTGCATTAATTTTGTTTTATTTGCTCTTTAGGTTGGTGTTTTGTTTCGTTGATGTTGTTTTTTGTATATTCTTAGGAGTTCTTATGGGATGATGCACTGGGAAAAATAAATCTTTAATATGGAGGTCAGGATCCTTGAAAAATATTTTTAAAAAATAGACGCTTAAAGGTCTTTGAGTCCTTGAGAAAATATTCTTTAAAAAATCCACGCTTAAGGCCTTTGAGTCCTTGAGAAAATATTCTTTAAAAAATCCACGCTTAAAGGTCTTTGAGTCCTTGAGAAAATATTCTTTAAAAAATCCACGCTTAAGGCCTTTGAGTCCTTGAGAAAATATTCTTTAAAAAATCCACGCTTAAAGGTCCATTTGAGCTTCAAAAATATTCTTTAAAAACCCACGCCTTAAGGTCTTTGAGTCCTTGAGAAAATATTCTTTAAAAATCACGCCTTAAGGTCTTTGAGTCCTTGAGAAAATATTCTTTAAAAATCCACGCCTTAAGGTCTTTGAGTCCTTGAGAAAATATTCTTTAAAAATCCACGCCTTAAGGTCTTTGAGTCCTTGAGAAAATATTCTTTAAAAATCCACGCTTAAAGGTCTTTGAGTCCTTGAGAAAATATTCTTTAAAAAATCCACGCCTTAAGGTCTTTGAGTCCTTGAGAAAATATTCTTTAAAAATCCACGCCTTAAGGTCTTTGAGTCCTTGAGAAAATATTCTTTAAAAATCCACGCCTTAAGGTCTTTGAGTCCTTGAGAAAATATTCTTTATAAATCCACGCCTTAAGGTCTTTGAGTCCTTGAGAAAATATTCTTTAAAAATCCACGCCTTAAGGTCTTTGAGTCCTTGAGAAAATATTCTTTAAAAATCCACGCCTTAAGGTCTTTGAGTCCTTGAGAAAATATTCTTTAAAAATCCACGCCTTAAGGTCTTTGAGTCCTTGAGAAAATATTCTTTAAAAATCCACGCCTTAAGGTCTTTGTGTCCTTGAGAAAATATTCTTTAAAAATCCACGCCTTAAGGTCTTTGTGTCCTTGAGAAAATATTCTTTAAAAATCCACGCATTAAGGTCTTTGAGTCCTTGAGAAAATATTCTTTAAAAATCCACGCCTTAAGGTCTTTGAGTCCTTGAGAAAATATTCTTTAAAAAATCCACGCCTTAAGGTCTTTGAGTCCTTGAGAAAATATTCTTTAAAAATCCACGCCTTAAGGTCTTTGAGTCCTTGAGAAAATATTCTTTAAAAATCCACGCCTTAAGGTCTTTGAGTCCTTGAGAAAATATTCTTTAAAAATCCACGCCTTAAGGTCTTTGAGTCCTTGAGAAAATATTCTTTAAAAATCCACGCCTTAAGGTCTTTGAGTCCTTGAGAAAATATTCTTTAAAAATCCACGCCTTAAGGTCTTTGAGTCCTTGAGAACATATTCTTTAAAAATCCACGCCTTAAGGTCTTTGAGTCCTTGAGAAAATATTCTTTAAAAAATCCACGCTTAAAGGTCTTTGAGTCCTTGAGAAAATATTCTTTAAAAATCCACGCCTTAAGGTCTTTGAGTCCTTGAGAAAATATTCTTTAAAAATCCACGCTTAAAGGTCTTTGAGTCCTTGAGAAAATATTCTTTAAAAATCCACACTTATGTGAGTCCTCGAAAACCTATTCTTTAAAAATCCACACTTAAAGGTCTTTGAGTCCTTGAGAAAATATTCTTTAAAAATCCACGCTTAAAGGTCTTTGAGTCCTTGATATTCTTTAAAAATCCACTTAAAGGTCTTTGAGTCCTTGAGAATATATTCATTAAAAATCCTTGAGAAAATATTCTTTAAAAATCGATGTTTCGTTTTTTATTTTAAGTGTACGAAAATATAGAACATTCACAAGATCCATGCAAAAAAAAATCTTAAAAGATTTCTTTATTTTATAGAGAACATAACAGTCAGTCAGCCTGGCAGTCTGTCTGCGAGCCAATGAAGTGAAAGAAAGAGAGATGCTATCTTTGTCGCATTTTTGGTGAATTAAGTACAGAATGACCCCTTTTATCCAACATTGTCATCAACACTTCGTAAATAATTGCCGCTAAAAACACGGCATTTTAACACCTCGCAACAATAACACAATCTCCCGACAAGAACAACAACAGCAACCAGAAGACCACTGAGAGATCAACCGGCAACCAAAAGTAAAAAGGCACTTCCAGCCTTTTCCAAATGTGGCACAAAGCCAGGCCAGCCTGGCCTGTCCCGGCCATCCAGCAAGTCACTCAGATATTCACACTTATAATTTACGAGGATTGAGACTAGAAGACATTTCGGTGCTCTGGTGACCGTTGATGGTGGTGATGATGATGACGACAATGATGCTCTGCCATGGCCGGGTATGGCTGGGTCTGTGAGTTGCTGATTCTGTATGTGAGAGTCTTTAAGGGTATCACAAAACAAAATCTCGAACTTTATGTAGTATGAGAAACAGTGAATGAAATACTTTTAAGCAGATTAGACCCCACAGCATATATTCGTGTAACGCCAAGAAAAAAAGCGAAGAAGAAAAAAACAGCACCACAACGGCCAACAAATCTAAGCCCAAAAAAGAAGGCTTCATTGGTGTGCAGCCAACCAAGATAGTGGCAGTGGCATGCGGCAGTGTAAGTTTAGTGGTTCCCAGTTCCGACTGGCATTGCAAAGTCACAACAAACGTAGGCAAGACAATTTCATTTAAATTATGTTTAAATTATAAATTCATTTTCATCTCCTCTGGTGGTAAGTTCCCCCCCTACCCCACAGCGCCTTTTGTAATCTAACCTAGGCTAGCTAGGTGAAGAAGTACGTGCCGCGCAGAAACTAAAACATTATCGGTGTGCTTTTGCGTTTGGCCCAGTTGAAAAGTTGTTGTAACAGACACACACCGAGTCGAAGGAATGCATGTTACACAGGATCCGTACAACGGCAAAAATATGCATGCAGGAAAAACGAAAACTTTATCAAATGCTCAGATCACTTAGCGATCATTTAACCAACATTTGTGTAAAGTCACAAAGAGTTACAATTTCAAGTGAAAATCTTCCGAAATGGAAACAAGACAAAAACGTCACTGCAGCCAAACAGTAATGGGAGTTGTAAATAGTTAGGGGACAGAATGAGGCCGAAGGTTGGGAGGCCTTTTTAAAAACTACTACAAACCTTTGTCTGCAGAAAATTGTATTTAAAAATCCACGAGTATTGGTCTGCTGGTCCTTCAGAAAATTTTATTTAAAAATCCACGGTCTGCTGGTCCTTCAGACAATTTTATTTAAAAATCCTTTTTATTTAAAAATCCACGCCTATTGGTCTGCTGGTCCTTGAGCAAATTTTATTTAAAAATCCACGCCTATTGGTCTGCTGGTCCTTGAGAAAATTTTATTTAAAAATCCACGCCTATTGGTCTATGGGTCATTCAAAATCAGTTTAAAAAATCCACGCCTATTGGTCTGCTGGTCCTTGAGAAAATTTTATTTAAAAATCCACGCCTATTGGTCTGCTGGTCCTTGAGAAAATTTTATTTAAAAATCCACGCCTATTGGTCTGCTGGTCCTTGAGAAAATTTTATTTAAAAATCCACGCCTATTGGTCTGCTGGTCCTTGAGAAAATTTTATTTAAAAATCCACGCCTATTGGTCTGCTGGTCCTTGAGAAAATTTTATTTAAAAATCCACGCCTATTGGTCTGCTGGTCCTTGAGAAAATTTTATTTAAAAATCCACGCCTATTGGTCTGCTGGTCCTTGAGAAAATTTTATTTAAAAATCCACGCCTATTGGTCTGCTGGTCCTTGAGAAAATTTTATTTAAAAATCCACGCCTATTGGTCTGCTGGTCCTTGAGAAAATTTTATTTAAAAATCCACGCCTATTGGTCTGCTGGTCCTTGAGAAAATTTTATTTAAAAATCCACGCCTATTGGTCTGCTGGTCCTTGAGAAAATTTTATTTAAAAATCCACGCCTATTGGTCTCTGCCTTAAAAATGTTATTTAAAAATCCACGCCTATTGGTCTGCTGGTCCTTGAGAAAATTTTATTAATCCACGCCTATTGGTCTGCTGGTCCTTGAGAAAATTTTATTTAAAAATCCACGCCTATTGGTCTGCTGGTCCTTGAGAAAATTTTATTTAAAAATCCACGCCTATTGGTCTGCTGGTCCTTGAGAAAATTTTATTTAAAAATCCACGCCTATTGGTCTGCTGGCCCTTGAGAAAATTTTATTTAAAAATCCACGCCTATTGGTCTGCTGGTCCTTGAGAAAATTTTATTTAAAAGTCCACGCCTATTGGTCTGCTGGTCCTTGAGAAAATTTTATTTAAAAGTCCACGCCTATTGGTCTGCTGGTCCCTGAGAAAATTTTATTTAAAAATCCGCGCCTATTGGTCTGCTGGTCTTGGAGAAATTTTTATTTAAAAATCCACGCCTATTGGTCTGCTGGTCCTTCAGAAAATTGTATTTAAAAATCCACGCCTATTGGTCTGCTGGTCCTTCAGAAAATTTTATTTAAAAATCCACGCCTATTGGTCTGCTGGTCCTTTAGGAAATTTTATTTAAAAATCCACGCCTATTGGTCTGCTGGTCCTTTAGAAAATTTTATTTAAAAATCTATGCTCATGGAGCTCCTTGTGAATTGCTAAAGGCCTTCTGACGTTATTTACTCTGTCCTCTATTTTTTGTCAAATCCGCTTAACATTAAGGATATCAACAAATGTACAAGCATAGATACATCCACTACATGTAGAATAACAATTACACACACACACAAAACTATAACATGGGATAACGACGATACGTTAACTTTAGTTTTATTGCAAGTGCTCCAGAATTAAAATTTATTTACTGATTTAAAAGTCTTCAAACGACAACAACAACTGTAACAACAAATCTATTTCAACAAACTGTGAATTAAGCGCAGGTTCCGACCATAGAATCAGAGACCCCAAACCAAAAGAAAGGAAACAAACTTTACGACCAAAAGCATATCTCATCTTTATCGGAATTTCATACAATTTGCCAACATTACTTCCCAAAAAAAGAAGAACAAGGAATGAGATGGAAGGCAGGAATACATCCCCCCGAAAAAAATCTGTGCCCAGCAACAAAGCTAAGAAGCACAATCAACGTTCCTACAACGCTAGGAAAACAAACAGGCACACAAACTAACAAGGGAGTAAATTGTCTTAACCAGTGTCCTCTCGTTTCGTCTGTCTCGAATCCGCTGTGGCAGATATGCATAAAATAAGTAAGTCAGAGAGCAGCATGCGCGCATGTTTGGAATTCGCTAGAGATAAGAGTCGACAAATTGCTATCTTAACTGCTTTTAACGCGTCCACAAGAAAAACAACAATAACAACAGCTAAGGAATGAACATAACCAGGAAAGTATTGCGAAGTGCTCCAAACATGAATACCAAAGTGAACATCAGATGGATGATTGGACGGACGAGCGAATGGACAGACAGACAAACAAACAGACAACCTGGCTGAATGAATGGACATACTGATTCTGTGTTGTCACAATGATTTAAGACAAGACATCGCAAACAGCGCCCCTATGCAGGATTATTTGTCAATGATTACTGAAAATGGAGTGATGATGTGGAGCCGAAGAAGAAGAAAACTTCAAAAGAAACACTTGTTGGGAAAGGTAAAGGGCTTTGAAAACTGCAATCCTTAAAAATTTTAATTTACTTTAAAAATCCACGCTTATTGGTGTACAGGTCCTTGAGAAAATTTACTTAAAAAATCCACGCTTATTGGTGTACAGGTCCTTGAGAAAATGTACTTAAAAAATCCACGCTTATTGGTGTACAGGTATTTGAGAAAATTTACTTAAAAAATCCACGCTTATTGGTGTACAGGTATTTGAGAAAATTTACTTAAAAAATCCACGCTTATTGGTGTACAGGTCCTTGAGAAAATTTACTTTGAAAATCCACGCTTATTGGTGTAAAGGTCCTTGAGAAAATTTACTTTAAAAATCCACGCTTATTGGTGTAAAGGTCCTTGAGAAAATTTACTTTGAAAATCCACGCTTATTGGTCTACAGATCCTTGAGAAAATTTACTTTGAAAATCCACGCTTATTGGTCTACAGATCCTTGAGAAAATTTACTTTGAAAATCCACGCTTATTGGTCTACAGATCCTTGAGAAAATTTACTTTGAAAATCCACGCTTATTGGTCTACAGATCCTTGAGAAAATTTACTTTGAAAATCCACGCTTGGAGGACTGTTGGTCCTTGAAAAAATTTACTTTGAAAATCTTCGCTTATTGGTCTACAGATCCTTGAGAAAATTTACTTTAAAAATCCACGCTTATTGGTATTTGGGTCCTTGAGAAAATTTACTTTAAAAATCCACGCTTATTGGTCTACAGATCCTTGAGAAAATTTACTTTAAAAATCCACGCTTATTGGTATTTGGGTCCTTGAGAAAATTTACTTTAAAAATCCACGCCTTTTTGCCTCTGGGTCTTTGGAAAATTTACTTTAAAAATCCACGCCTGTTTGCCTATGGGTCTTTGAAAAATTTACTTTAAAAATCCACGCCTATTTGTCTACAGATCCTTGAGAAAATTTACTTTAAAAATCCACGCTTATTGGTGTACAGGTCCTTGAGAAAATTTACTTTAAAAATCCACGCTTATTGGTGTACAGGTCCTTGAGAAAATTTACTTTAAAAATCCACGCTTATTGGTGTACAGGTCCTTGAGAAAATTTACTTTAAAAATCCACGCTTATTGGTGTACAGGTCCTTGAGAAAATTTACTTTAAAAATCCACGCTTATTGGTGTACAGGTCCTTGAGAAAATTTACTTTAAAAATCCACGCTTATTGGTGTACAGGTCCTTGAGAAAATTTACTTTAAAAATCCACGCTTATTGGTGTACAGGTCCTTGAGAAAATTTACTTTAAAAATCCACGCTTATTGGTGTACAGGTCCTTGAGAAAATTTACTTTAAAAATCCACGCTTATTGGTGTACAGGTCCTTGAGAAAATTTACTTTAAAAATCCACGCTTATTGGTGTACAGGTCCTTGAGAAAATTTACTTTAAAAATCCACGCTTATTGGTGTACAGGTCCTTGAGAAAATTTACTTTAAAAATCCACGCTTATTGGTGTACAGGTCCTTGAGAAAATTTACTTTAAAAATCCACGCTTATTGGTGTACAGGTCCTTGAGAAAATTTACTTTAAAAATCCACGCTTATTGGTGTACAGGTCCTTGAGAAAATTTACTTTAAAAATCCACGCTTATTGGTGTACAGGTCCTTGAGAAAATTTACTTTAAAAATCCACGCTTATTGGTGTACAGGTCCTTGAGAAAATTTACTTTAAAAATCCACGCTTATTGGTGTACAGGTCCTTGAGAAAATTTACTTTAAAAATCCACGCTTATTGGTGTACAGGTCCTTGAGAAAATTTACTTTAAAAATCCACGCTTATTGGTGTACAGGTCCTTGAGAAAATTTACTTTAAAAATCCACGCTTTTTGGTCTAGAGGTCCTTGAGAAAATTTACTTTAAAAATCCATGCTTTTGGTCCTTGAGAAAATTTACTTTAAAAATCCATGCTTTTGGTCCTTGAGAAAATTTACTTTAAAAATCCACGCTTATTGGTGTACAGGTCCTTGAGAAAATTTACTTTAAAAATCCACGCTTAATGGCCTTTTGGTCCTTGAGAAAATTTACTTTAAAAATCCACGCTTATTGGTATTTGGGTCCTTGAGAAAATTTACTTTAAAAATCCACGCTTATTGGTATTTGGGTCCTTGAGAAAATTTACTTTAAAAATCCACGCTTATTGGTATTTGGGTCCTTGAGAAAATTTACTTTAAAAATCCACGCTTATTGGTCTACAGGTCCTTGAAAAAATTTACTTTAAAAATCCACGCTTAAAGGCCTGTTGGTCCTTGAGAAAATTTACTTTAAAAATCCACGCTTAAAGGCCTGTTGGTCCTTGAGAAAATTTACTTTAAAAATCCACGCTTAAAGGCCTGTTGGTCCTTGAGAAAATTTACTTTAAAAATCCACGCTTAAAGGCCTGTTGGTCCTTGAGAAAATTTACTGTAAAAATCCACGCTTAAAGGCCTGTTGGTCCTTGAGAAAATTTACTTTAAAAATCCACGCTTAAAGGCCTGTTGGTCCTTGAGAAAATTTACTTTAAAAATCCACGCTTAAAGGCCTGTTGGTCCTTGAGAAAATTTACTTTAAAAATCCACGCTTAAAGGCCTGTTGGTCCTTGAGAAAATTTACTTTAAAAATCCACGCTTAAAGGCCTGTTGGTCTTTGAGAAAATTTACTTTAAAAATCCACGCTTAAAGGCCTGTTGATCCTTGAGAAAATTTACTTTAAAAATCCACGCTCAAAGGCCTGTTGGTCCTTGAGAAAATTTACTTTAAAAATCCACGTTTAAAGGCCTGTTGGTCCTTGAGAAAATTTACTTTAAAAATCCACGCTTAAAGGCCTGTTGGTCCTTGAGAAAATTTACTTTAAAAATCCACGCTTAAAGGCCTGTTGGTCCTTGAGAAAATTTACTTTAAAAATCCACGCTTAAAGGCCTGTTGGTCCTTGAGAAAATTTACTGTAAAAATCCACGCTTAAAGGCCTGTTGGTCCTTTAGAAAATTTACTTTAAAAATCCACGCTTATTGGTCTGCTGATCCTTTAGAAAATTTACTTTAAAAATCCACGCTTATTGGTCTGCTGATCCTTTAGAAAATTTACTTTAAAAATCCACGCTTATTGGTCTGCTGATCCTTTAGAAAATTTACTTTAAAAATCCACGCTTATTGGTCTGCTGATCCTTTAGAAAATTTACTTTAAAAATCCACGCTTATTGGTCTGCTGATCCTTTAGAAAATTTACTTTAAAAATCCACGCTTATTGGTCTGCTGATCCTTTAGAAAATTTACTTTAAAAATCCACGCTTAAGGCCTTTTGGTCCTTTAGAAAATTTACTTCAAAAATCCACGCTTATTGGTGTACAGGTCCTTGAGAACATCCACGCTTATTGGTCTTTGGGTCCTTGAGAAAATTTACTTTAAAAATTCACGCTTGTTGGTCTGTTAGTCCTTAAAAAATTTACTTTAAAAATTCACGCTTGTTGGTCTGTTAGTCCTTAAAAAATTTACTTTAAAAATTCACGCTTGTTGGTCTGTTAGTCCTTAAAAAATTTACTTTAAAAATATACGCTTAAAGGCCTGTTGGTCCTTCAGAAAATTTACTTTAAAATCCACGTTTTTTGGTGTACATGTCCTTGAGAAAATTTACTTTAAAAATCCACGCTTATTGGTCTTTGGGTCCTTGAGAAAATTTACTTTAAAAATCCACGCTTATTGGTCTTTGGGTCCTTGAGAAAATTTACTTTAAAAACCCACGCTTATTGGTCTGTTGGTCCTTGAGAAAATTTACTTTAAAAATGCTTATGGAGTTGCCGACCTCTGTGGAACATTTCTGTAAAAATGTTTTTGTTTCTAATCTTGCTCTATAAAATAATAATAGTAATTGTATAATTAAATTTTAACTGCTGCAATTTTTGTTCTCACATTAACGAACACCTGATAGCAATCATTTCGAGCTGGTAGTGGTGGTGATAACACCCAATTGTAATGCTGAGCTGTTAAATGGCCAATTCAACTCAGGTGTTCGTTTTTGAAAGTTTCCTAAACGACTCTATTTCCAAGGAATCAATCAAAAGCTTAAAACGACAACAAGCAATCATGAGCTGAGCCTCAACCTGGCTATGATTCAGAACGCCAAAGTGATTTCAGATTTTAGTGGAAAAAAATCTATAAAACAACAAAGTGTTAATGGCAATTGCTGGCGAACAACTATGTTGTGTTGTTTGCCGGCTAAAAAACATTAGTTCTTTCCGTTCTGTTCTGTGTTTTTGGCCATCATCATCACCATTTGCCAAAGAAGAATTTCAGTGTAAAAATTTACTATAATACGCCCACAATTCGCCTCAAAGTTCAAAGAAGTCTTAATGGGATGGAACGGCGGCAAAGTGGCCTTTTAAGCCAATATAAACATCGTTTGTTGGCTCTTCTCGGTTCTCAAGGAGAGCCAGCGATCGATGGTGGTAACGCCTATCTGAACTACAAAAATACAGTTATGGTTCACCATCCGTCCTGGGTGTCTATGTGGCTGGCCGTCTATCTGTCTGTCTGTCCATCTTTCTATGGTTTACTAATCACTTTACTGACATGATGTAAAAGTAACAACGACAGCATAAAGGAGCTGTTCATTATAAGAAGCCAAAAATCTATGTTGTGTGTGGTTTGTTGTTGTTTTTGGGATATATAAAGTGATAATTATTCCCTACTTGTTGGTGGCTAAGATTCTCAAAATGTTTGGAATGTTCACACGCATTTTGTGGTAAGAAAAAAAAAATTGGTCTTCATTGCCACAATAAACAATAATAAAATTCCATACGCGGATGATCTACAGTCCATCCGTTTGATTTTCGGATTCATATGGGAGGATGGATCAAGAGCTACACACAAACACATGTGGTTGATGGTTGCTGCTGCTGCTGTGGCTGTGGGATCAAAACGCTTATAAAACCATAAACTCTATAAATGGCCAAGAACCACATAATACGCCCAATTAGTTTGATGCTTCTGCAGCTGATGATTATGATGAACAGGCCACAAAGGAAAGGGAATAGCCGATCAACCACAAAAAACCACACACATTTATAAAATCACACTTTATTAGTTTCTTTCACCTTAGCTAAAGGTCAGTTGGATGGTTACATTTCATTTGTGAAATATGTTTCTTAATAATGAAAAGGAGAGCACAGTGGTTTGTTTTTTTTTAAATAAAAAAATTTTCAAGGACCAAAAGAAGCGTGGATTTTTAAAAGAATATTTTTTTCCAGGACCAAAAAGGGCGTGGATTTTTAAAATAATATTTTTTTAATTCCGAAAATAAGCGTGGGTTTAAAAAATATTTTTTCAAGGACCAAGGCATGCGTGGATTTTTAAAAGAAAGAATATTTTTTCAAGGACAAAAATAAGCGTCGATTTTTAAAAGAATATTGAAAAATATGTTTAAAAAGTCCACCCCTATTTTTAGTCCTTAAAAACATATTTAAAAAAATCCACCCCTATTTATAATCCTTGAAAAAATATTTTGTATAAAATTCTTTGACAATCCTTGAAAAAATTATTTTAAAACCAATGAGCGGAGCAGTATAGTCGGACGGGGCCAACCATATGATACCCTACACAACTACCACGGAACTCTAACTTTCTGCAGATCTATATTCCAAGAATGGGCAATATTTCGCTATATTTGCATCCTCGTAACCGTTACAACTCTTGGGACTGCACATTACAATCTGTTGGGGCTGCACAAAGCTATAATACCCTGACCACATATTTCTGTAAGGTACAAAAATCCAAACCAACCAGTCTGCGGAGCAGTATAGTCGGAAGGGGCCGACCATACCATGGATGTTGATTCCGAGCCTGGGCAATATTTCGTGATATTTGCACCCTCTTGCCCGATTAGATGTCAACTGCACCTCTTCCTTTCACTGACATATTTTCCGAATATTACTAATATTCTGTACAGGCTTCTAATTACTTGTCCATTTGACCCGCTAAATAAGGGCCGATCTTTATCAAATCAGGCATGCATATTCTTTGGCCCAATCCTCTTCTCCATGTAAAATTTCGCGATGTTCGGGTCATATTTGCGGCCTCTAGAATGACCAGAAAAACCGACAAAAATGAAGTATTTGGTCTATATCATCCCTTAAATATTAACCGATCTTTACCAGAAACAATAGGGGTCTTCATTGGCCAGAACCCATCCTGCATGCAAAATTTCGTGAAGATTGGTCCCTAACTGTGGCCTGTATCGTGTTTACAAATTATAATGGACAGACGGACGGACACACATGTCTATTCTTTACAAATCCACGCCTTTGATAGACCTTGAAGAAATATTCTTTACAAATCCACGCCTTTGATAGACCTTGAAGAAATATTCTTTACAAAATCCACGCCTTTGTAGGACCTTGAAGAAATATTCTTTACAAAATCCACGCCTTTGTAGGACCTTGAAGAAATATTCTTTACAAAATCCACGCCTTTGATAGACCCCAAAAAAAAATATTTTAAAAATCCATGCCTTTGATAGACCCCAGAAAAAATTATTTTAAAAATCCACGCCTTTGATAGACCTTGAAAAAATATTTTTTAAAAAATCCACGCCTTTGATAGACCTTGAAAAATATTCTTTAAAAAATCCACGCCTTTGATAGACCTTGAAAAAATATTCTTTAAAAAATCCACGCCTTTGATAGACCTTGAAAAAATATTCTTTAAAAAATCCACGCCTTTGATAGACCTTGAAAAATATTCTTTAAAAAATCCACGCCTATTGTAATTATAGTTAAAAAATCCTTGAATATTGAAGTGCTACTGTTTTGAAACACTGTTCCCATTTATTATTCTCTAGAGATATCTAGAATTGACTTGACTGCGGATAGATCCATTTCCCGAAACAAAACAAAAGAAACGAAACAGCAGTGGCATGATTTTTTTTTTTTTATTTTGAGAATTATTTCTTTTTGAACTTTTGACAATTTAATAACAGAGTACGCAAAGCGTTCGCTACGCAACATTGGAACTGAGCACAATAACAACAAAGTCAACAGGAGTAACAAAGAACCGAAAGACAGACTGAGAAGTATTGTTGAACAAAATTCGCCCACCATTTCGATGTTCGGTAATTTTTTTAGACAAATTTGATTTCAACCGAATTTCGTAGAATTCCATTGCTTTCGAATGTAGCGGCTACTCAAGGAGGCAGGCGTTTAAGGGTCTCCCTTTTTGGCCTTACCGCTTACCGGGACACACATACGACGATACAATGTGGCCAGCTAAACAATGTTGATCATGTTTGTTAAGCGTTAATTTTTTTTCAACGATGAAAAATTCACCTTTTGTGGCCCTAGAAACTATCTCCGCCAAATGGAATGGATGAGCAATAAAATCCATAAGAACAACAACAGCAACAAACCAAAAAAAAAAAAAAAAAAAAAGGTGACCGACGTGTGCAACTGTGCGGTTAGTTAGCTGGTAGTTCATCGCCATGGTCATGTCAGTGTTTAAGGTAGCAGTTCAACATTCACTCACTACGGATTGGGGGCGTTAATATTGGGCAGATCACGTTCAGTTCAGTGTCCCAGTAAAATGTTGTGTTGTGGCGCATTCACACACACACAGATATAGGAGAAGTAGCCTATCTCTCACATATTTGTGAGCCATGGCCAAAAATATAAATGATCTACAACATTTTTCTTAAGAATTTTGGGAAACAATAGCGGTCGGTCTGGCAGTCGGTGGTTTCAAATTAAATTATTTTAATGATCAGTAGTTAATCTCGTCCTTCCTCTTTTACTTTCTGTATAGTTGGTGTTGTTGTTTTCCGAAAAAACGCCACATTGATAGCAGCTCACAGACAAAACCTGGTGATTTAACAAAACGTCAATAAGATTCGTTCTGGGTTCTGTTATTTTTCTAAGCTTGACTACTAAACGTGCTATCCCACTCACCATATGGTTGGTACAAGGATGCAGGATGCCCAGTATTCGTCCCTTGACTTATGCTTCAATTTTCTGTCATTATTGATATATTTTTTGATAAACGGTGCTAAATTGGGGGCCAAATTAAATTATTATTAAAAAAATAAAACGCACAGAATCTCAGAGCAATGTGACCAAGGCGAATTATAGAGGTGGTTATTGAAGAATGATTGCCATTTGAAGTTTAGTTGAAATGGATGGCGATGATGATGATTTCTGTGATTTTTTTGGTTCCCACAACTTTTGGGGCCAGCCAGTCAATCAGCTAGTAGGCCAGGCAATCATCCCGTCTCGAAGTGGCCCCATTCACTCACTGACTGACAGATTCTCTCAATTTTAGGGTCGTAATATTTATTGAAGGTCCCCCACCAATTTTCTTCGTTTACCTAATGATATGTTTGGCTTTTTTGCCAGAACTCAGGTTGATTTTTATTTCGGCTGCGTGATATATGGCTATTTCCCCATTCCAAATAGTGCTACTTCAGCAGTATGTCAGTTGAATAAATGTTGAGGGTTGGGAAAACATTTATAATCGGAACGCTTAAGACCGATGATTAAATAAAACGGTTTCGTGTCTATGACCATTTTTGGATGAGAGTCAACAAATTAATTCTTAAAGGTTCAGAGGATTCAAGGTCAAATAATAGACGTTAATTTTAAATGTCAAGGAAGAATACACCATATTAAGAAAAAAAGAGATAAGCCAAACTAGTCGTAAATTTTAAAACCATTTGTAAAGGACCAGGAATACGGGTTGAATTTTAAAAATATTTTTAAAGAATCAGAATCGAAAAGAAACGTGGATCTTCTAAAAATATTTTTTCAAAAGTCAAATAAATCGTGGATTTTTTAAGAATATTTTTTTAAAGGACTAAGATAAGCGTGGATTTTTATACCCTCCACACCTATGTTGTCAGGGTATTATTATAGCATTCTGCAGCCCCAAGAGTTTGTAACGCAGCGAAATATTGGTCCTACACCCACCTTTAAGTATACCGATCGTCATATCTCGGCTAGCTGAGTCGATCTAGACGTGTGAGTCTGTCCGTCCGCCTGTCCATTATATTTTGTAAACACGATACAGACCACAGTTATGGACCAATCTTCACGAAATTTTTTCATGTAGGATGAGTTTTGGTCAATGAAGACCCCTAGTGATCGGTTAATATTTAGGGGATGAAATGGACCAAATACTTAATTTTTGTCGGTTTTTCTGGTCGCTCCAGAGGCCGCAATTATGGCCCAAACATCTCGAATGTTTACATGGAGAATTGGATTGGGCCAAAGAGTAAGCATGACTGTTTTCATAAAGATCGGTCAATAATGAGCGGGTCAAATGGACCCTGACTTTTGTGTGAATAATGGCAAAATTTGTATTCTGTAGCGTATGGATTTACCCCTGAAGGACATAGACCCGAGAAGTTGATAGCATATCCACGAGGCCTTTAAATTGATACCAATTACATCGTCGTATGTACTCGGATGTGGGTGCTACATGTAAATATTTACAGGTGCTTACATATTCAGATATTATTTAATAAACCATTACCACACTGGAGGGCGGAAATATAACGCTGATCGCTTTGAAATGTTCCATGAGATTTCAGTTATGGTCAGGGATAACGCCTATAATTTTCGTTTATGATCAGATAATAAGTTTGGTATGAAGTGGGCCGAAAACGTATTTTTTTATTTTTTATTTTTTTTGTGTTTTGTCGATCTATAGGCCACAATTATAAGCCGAACATCACAACACAACCCACGGTGAATGGAGTATGGACAAGTAATTAGAAGGGATGTACTGAATATCGGTAATATTCGGAAAATATTTCAGTGTAAGGAAGAGGTGTTGTTGACCTCTAATCGGGCAAAAGGGTGCAACAATCACGAAATATTTCCCAGGCTCGGAATAAAAATCCGCAGAAAGATATAGTTCTGTGGTAGTTGTGAAGGGTATTGTATGGTCGACTCCGTCCGACTATACTGCTCCGTTCTTAGAATGACGTACGTGAAGTTTCCTGAAAATCGGTTCAGATTTATATATAGCTCCCATATATATTTTCGTCCGATTTAAGGTAAATGGTGTGGCAAAGTTCCTAAATATTTTTCGATATGCACGAAATTTGGCACATCAATTTCATTTTACTCGTCCTTTAAAAATGCGACGTCACCTGTTGAATATACACAAAGTGGTGAAGGGTATATATAGTCGGCCCCGTCCGACTTTACTACTTTCCTTACTGGTTTTTATGTAATATTTATGTCTAAGAACTAGCTTATCTTATCACTCTCTAGTCCTTCACTCCTGGTGCAACCAATATTTGATTTTGGTGACGTATTACTCTAACTATGTGACTTTGTCACATATCATCTTATTATCGGCCTTACCACCAAATGCGTAAAGAATCCGCAATTGGCTACTGGAATTTCAAAGGAAATGTGAAATTCTTACCCACTGCTGCAACCAGCATGATTTCCCTCTCCACGAGAGAACAGAAAATAAAAACTCCCACCGCTTGATATGATGCAAATGAATGGGTTGATTTTTTGTGGCAGAATGAATTTGACCATATTTGCCTGTGATACTTATGTTAGGGCACACTGGTTTATGTATGGGCATGGCTTGGGTTTGACCAAACAGTTGGATATGGAACGTGGTTAGATTTGTTGGGTTTCAACGACTACCGACCGCTGTTACAACAAGATCATTCCGAGAATGGCAACTGCAGTGGCCCGCATACAGTGTACGTTAGTTCCTTCATTTTTTCTTCTTCGATGGACTCGAAGATTTACAACCTGCGTCTGATCACCGAAGGTGGTGGCAGGAAGTGCAGCTTCCTTTTTGTGAAATCAATTGCCAGGCGGGGGCAGAAGCAAAGCGAATAGCAGAGGAGGCAGAGATTAAAAACAAAACAATGATTCTTCAAAAAAAGTGTCTTCATAGACAACTGCCTGGTTGAGGATATATTGGTTACACTGTGTGGTATCAAGAGCTGTGGCACGTGTGGTTTTTCAAAGGAATTCCAAAGGCAATCTCAAATGCACTGCATGAGATTTGTCTAACTGGCATCGCTCCGCTCTTCCTTTTGCCTTCCTTAAGGATTTGCATTCACATCCCACCACTGCCACAATGTGGGTGTGCATGCATTCGTGTGTGCGCGTATGTTCCGCGCAGCGTAGAATTGTGCGTCGTAGATGTTTTATGGCTCCTTCCATTGTCGCTGTTGCACCGCATGCAATTTCGCCATACATTTCGCCCTGTGCGAGTAATGCGTATTAACACTGGACTTATCTAAATGTTTGTACACAGACATTAGTTACGTAGCTCAAGAATGATACGCGACCAGAAAGCGGCTACCTAAGCGATATTGTTTTTTGATTCAGGTAATACCTATTCGGCCGTCGACCATGCTGTGCCAACAAGCAAAACAGAACGATTCCATTCGCCACGCTTAGTTTGTTTTATGTAAACAAAAACTGTGGTTTCTATTGCCATTGGAGGAGCGTAAAAATTGGGATAACGCGACGAAGGATCCTAGACATCTCTTTGACAATTGTTTGGAATGTTTTGTGTTTTGGCATGAAACGAAGTGTTAATGGGGAAATATTTTGTTACACAGTTATTCGGAGCGTCGCATATTGCAACATGTCAAAGTATTGCTTAATTTTATTCAAATATGACTGAACACATATTCCTCAGAACCTTGAAAAATGTTTGTAAAAGTACACGTCCATTGTAAGACCTGGAAAAAATATCCACGCCTATTATATGACCCCGAAATTGTTTTTAAAAATCCCCGCCTATGTAAGACCTCAAAAATATTTTTAAATATCCACGCCTATTGTAAGAACTCGAAAAAGGCCTCAAAAAATATTTTTTTAAAAATCCCCGCCTATTGTATGATAGTGAAAAAAATATTTTAAAAAATTCACAATGACAAGAAGTAAATTATTCAGAGCTCTTAAGATGCTTTGCTCTTAGTAGAAAAAAACTCCGCAAACCACTTATGGTAATATTTATTTAACATGACTAATCTATATATTCGCACACCTCTCAAAAATCTAGTATTATTTAGAAAGCGGTTAGCTTTAATCATTTATCACAATTAAGTTAAATCGGAATTTCAAAATAAATGCAAATTTTCGTTCAACAACTTTCTTCATTAATGGTAGACGAAAATTCGCAGAAATATATTTCACAATGTCTATGATGTTCGTGTAGAAGACACGATGACGACAACAACGACGATGATGATGAATGAATGAATCATCCAGTCCAGTCCAGTCCAATTCATAACCACCACCACCACCAAATCTATTGATCTGTTATTCACGATAAGACATATTAACCACAGTCTGATGATGTTTTGTTTTTGAATGCTATTTTGAATTTGCATCAGCCGCACAGCATCCATCCAAATTCATGGAAATTCTGCAACAGCAAAGCAAACGCATTCAAAAAAGTTGGCCATGACTTCAAAAAACATGTCTAAATTTATGTCGGTAGTTTTAGCCGCAGTCAGTCAGAGCACATGCGCACACGGTACATACATGGCTTTTCCGACACCACATTAGTCAGCAACCAAATCGAAAACAGCCTCTGTGAATTGAAGTCGAAGTGTTAAAACTAAAACGGAAGCTCAATTATTTGGCCAGCCTTGGCTGTAGTAGACACCGAAACCAGGCAATGAACGTCGTAAGTCGTCATCAGTTTTGCAGACTTTCATTTAACCGCATGCATGCATGCAACAACTCTATTTGTTGGAATTACTTCGTATGTTGCTACATTTGTTAGACCAAACTAAAAAAAATGGATCCAGTTTCGATTGGTAATTGGTTTTTCGTTGTTCAGTGGTTACTGGTTAGGTAATAAAAAAATCCGCATGAGTAAAGACCATGTGGAGACTGGGTAACTCCTGAAACCCATTACACCCTAACCTACAACGAAGGAGATAAATAAACGTGTTTTTTTTTTAAAGAAAAATTGAAAGGATCTGCAGAACAAGAAAAATTTTTTTTAAAGAAAAAATTTCCAGTAGCTTCAGAAGCGGGGTCTGAATATTTTGTGTGAAGCGTGGTAACTTTTGCATAGACCAACGTCCCCATAAGCGTGAATTTTTTAAAGAAAATTTTGCAAGGACTTACAGACCAAGAAGAGTGGATTTTTTAATAGAGCAAATTGCAAGGACCTGTAGACCAATAAGCGTGGATTTTTAAAGTAAATTTTCTCAAGGACCAGTACACCAATAAGCGTGGATTTATAAAGTAAAATTTCTCAAGGATCTTTAGACCAATAAGCGTGGATTTTTAAAGTAAATTTTCTCAAGGACCTGTACACAAATAAGCGTGGATTTTTAAAGTAAATTTTCTCAAGGACCAGTACACCAATAAGCGTGGATTTTTAAAGTAAATTTTCTCAAGGACCCAAAGACCAATAAGCGTGGATTTTTAAAGTAAATTTTCTCAAGGACCCAAAGGCCAATAAGCGTGGATTTTTAAAGTAAATTTTCTCAAGGACCCAAAGACCAATAAGCGTGGATTTTTAAAGTAAATTTTCTCAAGGACCCAAAGACCAATAAGCGTGGATTTTTAAAGTAAATTTTCTCAAGGACCCAAAGACCAATAAGCGTGGATTTTTAAAGTAAATTTTCTCAAGGACCCAAAGACCAATAAGCGTGGATTTTTAAAGTAAATTTTCTCAAGGACCCAAAGACCAATAAGCGTGGATTTTTAAAGTAAATTTTCTCAAGGACCCAAAGACCAATAAGCGTGGATTTTTAAAGTAAATTTTCTCAAGGACCTGTAGACCAATAAGCGTGGATTTTTAAAGTAAATTTTTTCAAGGACCTGTAGACCAATAACCGTGGATTTTTAAAGTAAATTTTTTCAAGGACCTGTAGACCAATAAGCGTGGATTTTTAAAGTAAATTTTTTCAAGGACCTGTAGACCAATAAGCGTGGATTTTTAAAGTAAATTTTTTCAAGGACCTGTAGACCAATAAGCGTGGATTTTAAAGTAAATTTTTTCAAGGACCTGTAGACCAATAAGCGTAGATTTTTAAAGTAATTTTTTTCAAGGACGTGTAGACCAATAATCGTGGATTTTTAAAGTAAATTTTCTCAAGGACCCAAAGACCAATAAGCGTGGATTTTTAAAGTAAATTTTCTCAAGGACCCAAAGACCAATAAGCGTGGATTTTTAAAGTCAATTTTCTCAAGGACCCAAAGACCAATAAGCGTGGATTTTTAAAGTAAATTTTCTCAAGGACCCAAAGACCAATAAGCGTGGATTTTTAAAGTAAATTTTCTCAAGGACCCAAAGACCAATAAGCGTGGATTTTTAAAGTAAATTTTCTCAAGGACCCAAAGACCAATAAGCGTGGATTTTTAAAGTAAATTTTCTCAAGGACCCAAAGACCAATAAGCGTGGATTTTTAAAGTAAATTTTCTCAAGGACCCAAAGACCAATAAGCGTGGATTTTTAAAGTAAATTTTCTCAAGGACCCAAAGACCAATAAGCGTGGATTTTTAAAGTAAATTTTCTCAAGGACCCAAAGACCAATAAGCGTGGATTTTTAAAGTAAATTTTCTCAAGGACCCAAAGACCAATAAGCGTGGATTTTTAAAGTCAATTTTCTCAAGGACCCAAAGACCAATAAGCGTGGATTTTTAAAGTCAATTTTCTCAAGGACCCAAAGACCAATAAGCGTGGATTTTTAAAGTCAATTTTCTCAAGGACCCAAAGACCAATAAGCGTGGATTTTTAAATTAAATTTTCTCAAGGACCCAAAGATCAATAAGCGTGGATTTTTAAAGTAAATGTTCTCAAGGACCCAAAGACCAATAAGCGTGGATTTTTAAATTAAATTTTCTCAAGGACCCAAAGACCAATAAGCGAGGATTTTTTAAGGAAAATTTTGCAAGGACCTACAGACCAATAAGCGAGGATTTTTTAAGGAAAATTTTGCACGGACCTACAGACCAATAAGCGAGGATTTTTGAAGGACAATTTTGCACGGACCTACATACCAATAAGCGAGGATTTTTGAAGGACAATTTTGCACGGACCTACATACCAATAAGCGAGGATTTTTAAAGAAAATTTTGCAAGGACCAATAGATCTAGAAGCGTGGATTTTTAAAGAAAATTTTGCAAGGACCAATAGACCTAGAAGCGTGGATTTTTTAAAGAAAATTTTGCAAATACCAATAGACCTAGAAGCGTGGATTTTTTAAAGAAAATTTTGCAAGGACCAATAGACCTAGAAGCGTGGATTTTTTAAAGAAAATTTTGCAAGGACCAATAGACCTAGAAGCGTGGATTTTTTAAAGAAAATTTTGCAAGGACCAATAGACCTAGAAGCGTGGATTTTTTAAAGAAAATTTTGCAAGGATCAATAGACCTAGAAGCGTGGATTTTTTAAAGAAAATTTTGCAAGGACCAATAGACCTAGAAGCGTGGATTTTTTAAAGAAAATTTTGCAAGGACCAATAGACCTAGAAGCGTGGATTTTTTAAAGAAAATTTTGCAAGGACCAATAGACCTAGAAGCGTGGATTTTTTAAAGAAAATTTTGCAAGGACCAATAGACCTAGAAGCGTGGATTTTTTAAAGAAAATTTTGCAAGGACCAATAGACCTAGAAGCGTGGATTTTTTAAAGAAAATTTTGCAAGGACCAATAGACCTAGAAGCGTGGATTTTTTAAAGAAAATTTTGCAAGGACCAATAGACCTAGAAGCGTGGATTTTTTAAAGAAAATTTTGCAAGTACTTGGAGTCTAATAAACCTGGACAATTAGATCCCTACGTAAACATTTTTCTTAATTTAATTTTGAGGGTTCATCAGATTTTCTGGAAGGCC